>NC_066619.1:13329368-13629368 GCF_025201925.1 Gopherus flavomarginatus | reverse complement strand
GTTTTTGTCCTCAGATTGGACACTTTCCAGGCCCAGGCACAATTCTTTCCCCTGTACAGCTCTTGTTCCTGCTCAGGTGGTAGCTAGGGGATTCTTCATGATGGCTCCTCTCCTCCCTTTGTTCTGTTCCACACCTTTTATATCTCTTTTGCATAAGGTGAGAATCCTTTGGCCCTCTCTGGGTTCCCACCCCCTCCTCTCTATGGAAAGACACCAGGTTAAAGATGGATTCCTGTTCAGGTGACATGATCACATGTCACTGGAAGACCCCCCTAAGCCTTCATTCCTCCCAGTCTGACTCACAGGAAGGCCTGCCTGCAAACAGAGCCATCCACAGTCAATTGTCCTGGTTGATGGGAGCCATCAAGAGTCCAAACCACCATTAACTGCCCACACTTTGCATAATTACAATAGGCCCTCAGAATTATATTTCATATTGCTAGATACAAGAGTGGTACATTCATACAAATAGGATGATCACACTCAGTAGATTATAAGCTTCGTAATGATATCTTACAAGAGGCCTTTTGCATGACGTATATTCCAGTTACATTATATTCATTCATTAGCATATTTTTATAAAATCATGTAGAGTTCAACATCACAGTGAGTATCAACAGATACTTTTCATGTCTGTGCCACTGTTTTTAATTTGGCCCAGGCTGATAGTTGCTGTAAATCATGGCCGGCAGACAGCTGTTTGGGGGGGCGTATGGCCAGGCAAATGGTGGTTCCAGCCCAGTACTGAGTGATCAAGTAGCTATGTCACCAAAGGACACACATGTATTACAAGCCCGAATTGGCTGCCTCCTAGAGCGGAGGGAGGTCAAGTGGTTCAGCACTGGACTGGGACTTAGAAAATCTGGTTCCGTCTTCTGCTCCACCACAGATGGCCTATGTTGACCTTGAGAAAGTCACTTAATTCCCTGTGCCTCAGTTTCCTACCTGTAGCGTGTTCCATATACTTCCCTCCCTCAGAGGGTGTTTTGTCAGGACAAGCTCTACATATCTGGGAGGAGCTCCCATAGTCTAGTCATATGGCCATGTAGAAGTACCTAGGTAGCCTAAATGAGTGCTCATTCTGTGAACGCTATGACTTTTTTATGATGACCACATCACTTCCAAAGATAAATATGGCCTTTCGTCTTTTCACACAACTTTGCCATGGTTTTAATGAACACCGGAAATGATCCATCTAGTCCAGTGGAGAGGGACCAGCAGCCTCTGCTTCAGAGGAATGTGCAAACGCCCCTCCCCCACGCCCCCCCCAAAAAATCCAACAAAACCAACCACAAAAACTCCATAATGGACAATACTGGACTAAGCTACCTATAACTGTGGCCATTAACCAAAATGGTGACATTTAGTCCTGAATCAAATTAGCCAATTCTCATTCTCTCCGCTGTTGCTTTGAGACAGGTTTACTTACGCTGCAAGTGAAAGTGACTTTTGTTTTTTGCACCTTTCCTGTAAATACTATAAATGCCAAGAGCAGAGGAAGAGGCATAAACCCTCATAAGCCAGCATATGACCCAACCGCTAATTAATTAGGGGCAGAAAGATTATTTTCCGTGGTGGGCAGGTTATGTAACTGCCATTGCAGAGTTTTTGGCATCTTCTTTTAAAGAATCTACTACTGGCCACTCTCAGAGACTGGAGTCTAGCTGGATCCATGAAAATCCCAATGCATAAGAGCTGCTGGTTGGGAATGAGGTAGATAAAGCTATGTAGGGAAATCGGCAAGGCCCCTTTGCTTCCATCCCTCCTTCCCACTCTGCTGGCTCTAGCCAATGCCCTATTCCCCCTGTGCTTGTACACACTCCAAATTTGGAAAGAAAAACGGCTTATTAGTTCACTGAGCTCAATAACATCAGCTCCGTCAGCAAGTCTTATGTTGCCAAGTTACTGCATAGTTCCAAAATGAGAACCACAGTCCCTTACTGTTGACAAAGAGCACACCTGCTGCCGCGGACAGAAGTAATCACAGGCCGGTTTTAGCTATACTGAAGGCAGCCTAATAGCTGCTGGAAACACCAGGCAATATGTTGCTAATAAAGAGCCAATGTTAATACGAAGGGTCACGGATCTTGCTGGGACCAAGGAGGACTATCTTGGCAGGAAAAAGAAAATTAAAAAAAAAAAAGCCTTAAAATGTACCCCTTGTTTTCTATAAAACTAAACACGATCCCATCTCAGGGGACCTGTTCAGTTCCTACAACAGCTAATGCTATCTAAGTAATAAGGTTCAATGGAATTTTTCCAGTGTGGGGGTTTGCATTATGTGACTAAAACGAATGCATTCTTTGCAAAGCTGAGAACCTGTGGGAACAGATCCTCAGCTGGCCTAAATTGTCCAAGCGCCACTGACTTCAAAGGAGCTGGAACAGGTTACGCCAGCAGAGGATCTGCCTGCTGGGCCTGTAAATTGGTCAGCTGTGTAACTCCTCTTCACTGCTCTGTTACCATTTTGCTTTCTAATTATTTGCTCCTTAACGAGGGACAGGCAAATTTTATTGTAATTTTTTTCTTGTTTGGACTCCTGACACACTAAAAATTGCAACCACCACGCTAATGGCAGCCAACAATGTGGCAAATTTTGCTGCCTCTAGCTATATTTTGTAATGATAAGATTCTCCAATTCTTCCTCCTCGTCAGCCTTGTACTTGGTGCAACAAATGAGCCCTGGGTAGAAAGGTGGTGTCTGGTTAAAGGTGAGTTTCAGTACGTTCTGTGGAAGTGAAAAAGATATTAGCCTGAAACCTGTTGTAACTGACAGGTTCATCACATTCCTATGCAATCTAGTTTATAGCAGTGGCTAGCTCTGCTGTTATACTTAGACTAGGTGATCATAAGTATCCTTTCTAGACTTAAAAACCTATGGAAGCAGGTTGCCAAATGCCATCATTTTCATTTGGTAGCATTTTATACCTTCACTGGACTGGAATAAGTGAAAAAAAGAGGTGGACCAGCAGGCCCCTTTCTTCCCAATAAAGGTGTCTACACAGGGCTCTTTAATCCGCAGGAAGATGCTAAAAAGACATAAAAGAACCAAATTCATTTTTATACCAACCTAAAAGCTTTGGTCGCTCACAATTACAATGCAGGGGGCCAGATGATGCTAGATACTATTCAGCACGACTAAGTGTTATTCTGCAAATAGCCCCACTGGAGTCACAGAGGCTATAGTGGAGTAAAGAAGCTACTAAGGGTGAATAAGAGTATTGGAATTTGGCCTTATCTGCACTAACTTAATGGGAAAAGGTATTCCCTCCCCCGCCCACCCCACCACTTGCTTGTTCCTATTTGTGTCATTGGGCAGCAGGGTGTTATCAGCCCAACATTTAAAAGCAGCATGGGTTATGTTTTCTGAGGTTTTAAAGATAAAATGATTGTGATCTAAACTGAGTTCTCCCAATGCTATTACCCTTTCAAAGGAAATCAATAAGATCGCCACAGAGCAACTGAGAGGTTGAGATCCGATACCAAAAGACCATTTTGCCTTGGGCTTGACATTGCTTGAAAATGATCCCACACCCACACCCACACCCACTCTCTGTCTTTGTCCCTCTCTCCCTTTCAAAAATGACAGTGAAAGAAAGTACATCCAGCTTCTTCTTACCAAAATGTGCGCAGAGTAATTATGAAGTCAATAAAGCTACTCTGCTTGAAACCGGTCACAGCTTCATAGCTGAGGTCACACTCAGGTGTCCTTATAAGCCCTATATTTAGCCCTCAAATAGCTTCCCATTTTTATCACTAGGATTCCCTAATTAGGTGTAGATTTGTACCTAAATCCATTCAGTAGTTAGGATTCATCAAGCCTTTATCCCTAGAATAAATATGAACATCAGATAACACATTTTAATAGCTCCGGTCAAGAACTTTGTATTATTCTCTCGCCAGCAAAAATAAACAGATTAATAGGCTGAATGCTATAAAACTTACCAGGTAAACTAGGTCATAAAGAATACTCCACGGAGGCAGCCAAACGTGTCAATGAGATTCACTCATTTTTTTAGGCATTCCTATCAGCCCCTTTGAAATGGTCCAAATACGCTTGATTCTGGGAGAAAGGAGTGAACCCTCTTTCAGTGGGATATTGGGGGTGACCTGACTCCAAGAGGTTATGTGGAGGGACACTACATGTATTTGACTGGGTAGGCAACTGATACTTATGTTTTCCAGGCCGCTTCGTCTACACGGTGGGGTGGGGATTCTGCCAATACCCCGTCCTGGAGCACCTCAGAAAATGTTTGACTGGCTGCAGCAAGTCAGTGGCATTGCAGAGTTAAGCTCCCATACTGCTGCTTCACCAGGTCTGGTGTTGCTGGCCACTGGATTGGAGCAAGCCGGTCTTTGTGGGCACTGTAGTGAGAGGGGGACTTATGCAGCTTTTAGCCAGGGGGCAGTAGGAGGCACAGAACATCACTGACTATTGCCTGCCTACCAGCCTTGGGCTCAGGAAGGTGGAACCTGACTTTGGCTCAAGGATGCAAACCTTTTAGAGGGTGAAAGACAAATGTGGTTAATTCATTTCTCACCATTGTCAGCATCGTGTTTCCAGGTTCCATGCAGGACCAGACATGCAAAGTACCAAAAGGCAGGTTTGTTTTTTAGGTTTTCCCAGCATGCAGAGGCTAGACCAGAATCACCCACCCTGGGGAATGGCCAAGACAATCTCCTTGTCTTGCACGAAAGAGCCAGTGTGCCTTTAAAAGCGGCCTAAGGAAACCAGGTTGAATGTGTCCCCCCTTTGATTCTACAATGTATCAAGAAGCCCTGAAATCTTTGCCTTTTGGAGGAATAGGGGCAAGGAAGTAAGAAGAAAAGCTTTTTTTTTGGTTAGTTTTAGAAATATCAGGGAAGTCTCATCTTCTCTGGCTCAGCTGGGGAGACTCATGACAGTGACCCAAGTGCAACATGCCTCTATCAGCGCTTTACTAAACAGATGAACCATTAACAGAGGAGTCTCTTCTCCTTAGAGCATTAAATAGACATGAGCAAAAAAACCCAACAACCCCAGTGTATAAGAGTTGGGGGAGGGGGCGAGGGGAAGAACCATCTCCTCTCAGTTACTTTCACACCTCCCCTCTCACTTTCCAGTCATTCATAGACTCCTCAGGTGACACAAAGCAGCCAAAAGACAGTACACACCTAACGGTGGTTTTGGTCTAGCTCAGGCCACACGTGGAAGTTTTACTGGTATAACTATGTGGCTTAGGGGAATGCTTTCTTCCCTCTACAGTTACAAGCCTAGTGTCAACCCAGTTACACTAGTATAAAGGCAGCTTGTACCAGTATATTATTCCTGTCCCTGTACTGGAATAACTAGATGGGATAAAGCACCTTTATACTGAGAGAAAGGCATCTATACTGGGAGGTTTATGCCACTTTAAGTATATTGGTATAAGACAGGCCCGTTGGGTTGGAGCCAAAGCCCGCTAGAGTCAATGGACAGTCTCTCACTGACGTCAATACACTTTGCAGCAGGCACACAAAGAGCCCAGACAGGCCAGTGGGTTTTACAGCTGACCAGAACTCACCCCGCTCATAGAATCATAGACTTTCAGGGTTGGAAGAGACCTCAGGAGGTCATCTAGTCCAATCCCCTGCTCAAAGCAGGACCAACACCAACTAACTCATCCCAGCCAGGGCTTTGTCAAACTGGGCCTTAAAAACCTCTAACAATGGAGATTCCACCACCTCCCTAGGTAACCCATTCCAGTGCTTCACCACCCTCCTAGTGAAATAGTGTTTCCTAATATCCAACCTAGACCTCCACAGCCGAAACTTGAGACCATTGCTTCTTGTTCTGTCATCTGCCACCACTGAGAGCAGCTGAGCTCCATCCTCTTTGGAACCTCCCTCCCCCTTTCACATAGTTGAAGGCTGCTATCAAATCCCCCACACACTCTTCTCTTCTTCAGACTAAACAAGTTCAGTTCCCTCAGCCTCTCCTCATAAGTCATGTGCTCCAGTCCCCTAATCATTTTTGTTGCCCTCCGCTGGATGCTCTCCAGTTTGTCCACATCCCCTCTGTAGTGGGGGGGACCAAAACTGGACGCAATACTCAGTTACAGTTCTTCACTCTGGTGACATCACTGAGCCAGTACTGTGCTCTTAGTGTGAATACTGTTTGTTTAAGCTTTTAGACAAATTTTCTACTTATGGAAATTACCGTCGTGACAGATGGCATCGGGAATGAGTCCACCTGGTGGGGCCGAGTCCCAGTTCCATCATTGGGCCATAGATAAGAGGATTACTCACCTTTGTAACTGTTGTTCTTCGAGATGTGTTGCTCATATCCATTCCAATTAGGTGTGCGCGCGCCGCGTGCATGTTTGTAGGAAGATTTTTACCCAAGCAACACTCAGTCGGTCGGCTGGGCGCCCCCTTGCGTGGCACCGCTATGGCACCGAATATATGGTCCTGCCGACCCATCCGCTCCTCAGTTCCTTCTTGCCGGCTACTCCGAAAGTGGGGAAGGAGGGCGGGTTTGGAATGGATATGAGCAACACATCTCGAAGAACAACAGTTACAAAAGTGAGTAACCATCTTTTCTTCTTCGAGTGCTTGCTCATATCGATTCCAATTAGGTGATCCCAAGCCTTACCTAGGCGGTGGGGTCGGAGTGAGATGTTGCAGAATGCAAAACTGCTGAGCCAAAGGCTGCATCATCTCTGGACTGTTGAACCAGAGCATAATGTGAAGCAAAGGTGTGGACCGAAGACCAGGTAGCTGCGCGACGCATCTCTTGGATAGGTACACAAGCCAGGAAGGCGGCAGATGAAGCCTGAGCCCTGGTAGAATGCGGGGTGATGTGGCTTGGGGAAATATGAACCAAATCATAACAAGTGCGGATGCATGCTGTCACCCAAGATGAGATCCTCTGAGAGGAAACAGGTAGGCCTTTCATTCGGTCTGCTACCGCAACAAAGAGTTGGGGCGTTTTATGAAAGGGTTTTGTCCGCTCAATATAAAATGCGAGTGCTCTACGGATGTCCAGGGAGTGCAATTGTTGCTCCTGTCGTGTTGAGTGTGGCTTCGGGAAGAAGACCCGGAAAAAGATGTCCTGGTTATCATGAAAGGCCAAAACCACCTTAGGGAGGAATGCCAGGTGTGGCCGCAACTGCACCTTGTCCCTGTGGAACACAGTGTACGGCGGATCCACAGTAAGAGCCCTAAGCTCGGAGACTCATCTGGCAGATGTAATGGCTACTAGGAAAGCTGTCTTCCAAGACAGGTAGAGTAGCGAGCAGGTTGCTAACGGCTCAAATGGGGGCAAGTAGCTAGGGAGGTGGAAGTCAGTAAAACAGCACTCCACTGTTCCAACGACCGATACGGGCGGTAAGAAGGAACCGAGGGGCGGTTGGGTCAGCAGGGGTATATATCCGGTGCCATAACGGCACCACTCCAGGGGGCGCCCAGCCAACCCACCGAGTGTTGCTAGGGTAAAAATCTTCCGATGAACGTGCACGTGGTGCGCGCACACCTAATTGGAATTGATATGAGCAAGCACTCGAAGAAAAACAGGGCTTTCCTCCACACAACTGGTACACCATGGCGGGGAGCAGTGGAAGGGGAGGTGGAGGGATAGTAGGTGCCCTGGGGGAAGATACCAAGACTGGATGGGAGGGAGGGGGCAGCTGGCTCCAGGATGGGACTGAGGGTCCCAGGGGTTCCTACCTGGTCCCAGGTCTGTTCCAGCCCCTCTGGGTCCCACACCTGACGCCAGACTCCAGCTGCTCCAGCCCTTCTAGGTCCTGCTCTTGCCTCCAGCACCCTCCCGCCAGGCATGTGCAACTTCCACTGTGGGAGTGCTAGGCCCCGGTGGCATGGGCAGGGACACTAGGCTTCCCTTGAACCATCCTAGCAGCATTTTCCCATTTTCATCTGAGAGCGTGATCTCTAGGGACAAGATGGTCACAGGCCACGTCTACACACTCTCTGGCCTGGCTTGTGGCAACAAGAGTGCTAACATCTGCCAGGGCCCCAGCCATTTGTGGCTAAATTTTAATCCTGACACATTTTCGCCTCAATTATAAAATTGAATCAAAATAAAAATTTTGCTATCAAGTTTGCCCAGGAACCTCCAGTCTCACCACATACCAGGCAAGTTTACAAAGGAGCCCTTACCCCAATGAGTATTTTCCTTGACTCATGGGCGTAAGGGTGGCAAGATGGCACCCCAGCCATGTGATGATGGCATAAGCCTAATATGTGGCGTGAGGAGACTAATTTGTCCCAATTTCAAGCGTAACACAGACTTTCAGATTACTAAACTGCAGATTTCATGTTGATAATAATCTTACAGTCTATAGGCCCAGATCCTCAAAGATATTTAGGCACCTAATGCCTATTGAAATCAAGAGGAGACCTAAAGACCTTTGCAGCTTCTGGCCCATAGTGCTTTCCATCCTGAAAGAGCTGACAATGCTTTACAGACATCAAAAGTTATGCAAAACTGGGGCCTGATGCAATGGGCTTTGGATCAGGTCCTGTATGCAGAGATCACATCAGTGGAAAGATATTAACAGGGCTTGAAACATTATAGGAAATGAAAGTTGAGATACAAAAGAAAGAGAGAGAGTGTGTGTGTGTGAACTTACCAGAAATAAATAATTTGCACATAGCCCGAGGATGTAGTTAGCAATGCAATTCATTTTATTAGTTATAAATAAAGTACAAAAAATCCACCAAAAGTGAATCTAAGCATTTACACAATTTCTAATGTCTCTTCATTTCTTCAATGCACTATTGCTTTAATATTAATAATAAATATTTTGTCTAGCTTTCTGCTATAAAATAGTCTATGTAGCAAAATGTTGCACAGCACAACAGAACAGCAGTAGGATTACAAAAAAAGTGGAAAATCCTTTCATTTGCCCATGCCATTAAAGGAGTTTTTGTTTGTTTGTTTGTCCGCTCATTGCTCTCATTATCCCCATTACATTTGGATGGTGCCCATGGGAAAAACAAACCCAGCTCCACATTACCGGCCTGTGCACTTTTCAGAACAGTGTGAGATGGAGGTGGGCGTGTTTTAGTCACAATGACAAGCTAAGCAGCACCTTTAAGGGACCAAAAAAAAAAAAAAAATTCACATCGAAACGAATTGTGGGAAAAACTGGCTCACTGCCGGGATAATTTCTCAATTATTTTCTCAGTGATATTCTTATGCAGCTGAACCGCTAATCGTTGACATGGCAGCTATGGCTCAAGGTTAACATTTCACAGCGTGTGCTGCCAACCCTCCTGAGCTGCCTCTTTGTTTGTTATGGACCAAGCCCATTTAAAAGTGCCCCTCCTTGCCCTGCTGGGGCTACAGAGCTATTTACTGGTCTGGCTGCTGCTATGGTGCCCCCTACTGGAATATGCCCTGCACTCAGCTGTCCTTGCCTGTAACCTTCAGCTGGAAAAGGAAGGGTGCAGAGGGGCTATACTGTTTGAATTGACACCACTGAATAGCAGAAAGGATAGGGATGAAGGTTTGTTTATCTGCAGTTTTATTAGTGGACCAGCATTTCAAGGGTGGAAACATCACTCCTAGCAGAGCCCTTAGGGGTGTGTAAAAGCAGCAAAGAATCCTGTGGCACCTTATAGACTAACAGACGTTTTGGAGCATGAGCTTTCGTGGGTGAATACCCACTTTGTCAAATGCAACTGACGAAGTGGGTATTCACCCACGAAAGCTCATGCTCCAAAACGTCTGTCAGTCTATAAGGTGCCACAGTATTCTTTGCTGCTTTTACAGATCCAGACTAACACGGCTAACCCTCTGATACTTAGGGTTGTGATAGCTTATGGTGCTAGGGCTGTCACACAGTGTGTGCTATCTCCATGCATGCAAAATGTTTAGGATCAACAGTGGTTCAGGTTCATTAATCCCCTTTTTCTAACTTCAGTTACGTTCTGTGGGTACGGTGGGCTTTTATTTAGAAATTAACTGCCTGGTCTACACAAGTCCCCTGCAGGATTTTAGGATTTAAACAAAATTAAACTCAGCTGTCACACAGAACAACCGTTGTACAGAATTATCTTTACGTGTATTATAGGTGACGTCTCTAATTCACAAGAGACCTACTTATAGGTACGTGTGTCCCCTCTTAGCAGAATGCTTATATGACAAATTTCAACCCAAGAGAATTTGCATTGATTACACTGAGTTACTCCTAAGGAGAAAAGGTTTCAAATGGAACTCTGCCAGACCATTATTTTCTAATGCAGCTAGCAAGTCTGACGAGGTTATATAGTGGTTGTCATTAAAGAATCAACCTTTTCCAGCCGCTACCATAGTTTTCCTCATACATACACCAGGAGACATCTAGCGAAATGATAGGCAATACTTTTTTTAAGTGGCTTCTGCTACACTAGAAGAAGTATGTGGAAAAATTGGAAAGAGTCCAGCAGAGGGCAACAAAAATGATTAGGGGGCTGGAGCACATGACTTATGAGGAGAGGCTGAGGGAACTGGGATTGTTTAGTCTGCAGAAGAGAAGAATGAGGGGGGATTTGATAGCTACTTTCAACTACCTGAAAGGGGCTTCCAGAGAAGATGGATCTAGACTGTTCTCAGTGGTGGCAGATGACAGAATAAGGAACAATGGTCTCAAGTTGCAGTGGGGGAGGTTTAGGTTGGATATTAGGAAAAACTTTTTCACTAGGAGGATGGTGAAGCACTGGAATGGGTTACCTAGGGAGGTGGTGGAATCTCCTTCCTTAGAGGTTTTTATGGTCAGGCTTGATGAAGCCCTGGCTGGGATGATTTAGTTGGGGACTGGTCCTGCTTTGAGAAGGGAGTTGGATTAGATGACCTCCTGAGGTCCCTTCCAACCCTGATATTCTATGAATCTCTGAGTGCATCAATTATATCAGACATCTAGGATCGCATTTTCTAGAGAAAGGGATTGCTCTTCTATGCCTGAAATGTTGTGATCACATGGTTGCACCTTCAACTGAATTGTGGGTACAAGGCCAAGCACTAGTACCCCTGGTTACTTGATTGTGTGTGCAAAGGAAGATGGAAATTTTGCAGGTGTCCGCGATCTTTTCAAAAGTTATATGCTAGGGTTTAGCCTAAGCAGACAAAGGCTGAAACACTGGTGTTAATACACCTAAGTGTCTAGAGATGCGGGGACTTATGCTACAATAGCATTATCTAATGTAGCAGCTCTAATAGAAACCTGATCAGCTGCAACATCTAGGCCTAAGGTGGGAAATTAAGGATGGATTTTCTTTTTAGGACATTTAATTCATGCAGCCAAATACAGCTGGACACACACAATGGGTAACTGTGCACACAATTTGCAGTCTTCCATGCTCAATCCCATCTGCTATCAACCTGTTTTCGGTACACAACTGGTCAATTTGTCCCAAATCCTATTGATGCCACTGACAAAACGCCCACTGACTTCAGTGGGACCATGACTTCAGGGTCTTTGTGAATGTAAATAAGAAAAAAGCATTGTGAAGATGCCAGCTGAAATTACTCTGTCATATTAAGTTACAACTTTTTGATGGGGAAGTGTAAAAAATGGAGGGTAGGGATTTTAATACTGATTTATTTTTAAATGATTAAAGAAACAATTTCCAGGCATCTTCTACGCCAAGCCCTAGAGGCAATTTATAACTGTTTCTAACCAGTGGTGATGCTGTCACTGAACCAGCTGAGGCTTGGAAACGTCAAACAATAAAATTACGGGGGGGGGGGGAGTACTCCCAGACCTAATTCTTTGTTGGATCCATGGGTGTTCATTCTACATAGTGGTCCTGCCACACACGGGAAGGGGCCACTTTCAGTGGTGCCCAGTCTGTTCAGTGTGCACCTGCACCTTCCTCTAGGGGGCTCCAAAGCAACAGCAACTTCCCTGAATTGGCCGGCAACCACAGCAGAGCAATGGAATGATCTTTCCAAAAAGTGCCCTTTGTTAATCAGCACTCAAATTCCACCTAAAACTTGGACTCGGCTTCTCCATAATGGAAATGCTGAGAGGTCAGCCTCTGTCGCTGTGCAATTCTAGGGCCCAGGCGTGCTCTACTCCCTGTCTTCAAGGGACTTCCACACATGGGATGAGCCACACCTGGGCCCTAGAATTGCACAGCGACAGAGGCTGACCTCTCAGCATTTCCATTATGGAGAAGCCTGCTGCCTCACTCATGCAAGCAAGTTTCATTGACTTCACTAGGGTATTTATGGGAATAAAGGCTAGGACTGTGGTCAGATTTCCTCTTCTAAGTACAGGAGGGAACTCTGGTATCTCAGTCACCACTGTGTAGTTGATATTGGCAATCACTGGCTTTTTAATAGTGACCACTGCATACTGAGGAGGAATATGGCCTGTAGAGACTCTCTTTCTAAAGGGGACAACCAGCACTGACCTGATCTGCTTTCAAATCCTAGGTCTAGATTATGTTACGATGGTCCAGATGCTGCCAGCCCTCTGAGCAAGGAACTCCCATTGAAGACACTCCGTGGGGCTTGCGGGAGCCACCCGGATTATTTGGCTCTGAGGAGTGCTATTTTCCTTCAGTGCATATGGGCGTGAGTGAAAGGATCACCATAGTTTGATTATGAGTGCAAATAATATTTATATATATATATGTGCTAAACACAGTCACTATATTGCAGTTTTCCACTATGTCACAGCATACAGAATCAAAGGTTTGCATTTTTATGGAATGTATCCAAGGTAACAGCACCACAGTAATACAGTTTGTAATCACACACCCTGATTTTTTTTGACATGATAAGCTTTACCCCCCACGCCCCATGTTTAATTTTTTTTAAGTACCAATGCATGCAAAGCATTCCATTCCCAGAAACAATGCAAAAATGAGGTAATAGGAGTAATAAAAAAAATTAGTATTAATTTCTAAATAAATAAATTATAATTAAAAATGCAAAAACAACTATAAAAATAATTAAATAAGAACCCACAATATCTACAAGTTAGTCATAAATTATGATTGTTAAATATAAGGCATTTAAACTCACAAAACCCTGTAAACTATGTTTTGTTTCTAGAGATTTGTTTTGTTTTGTTTTGAAAAAAATCACTCTATTAGCTCATTCTACTCATACAAGCTATTTAAAGACAAGGGAACCTGACACACCAAATGCAAATTTCAGACGTTACAAGCGCTCGCGTGCCACTGTATCACTCACTCACACAGACCATGGAAGTTTGGTGCTTTCTTCACTGATTTAAAAACTGTGCTTGTTCATTAGGCAAATAATAATACTTTCGCATAGACGTAAAACACAGGGGTCGGAAGAGCTCACTTCCTCCCCACTGAATAGTTCATTCCAAGCAAGACCCCGGTCTTGAAAGGTTCTGAGCACCACCTGCAAGGTGCTGAGTAGCTGTAATTCCCATTCACTTCATTAGAGGATCCTCAGCCCCTCCTGGGACAAGCTCGCTGACAGGACCAGGCTATAACGCATAATGGGTTACAGTGCATTTAAAGAGCAACATCTTGTTTTGCTCGGTTATATTATATTTTAATGATGTATGAATCTGCTGCTGCTGGAGTGAGGCCCAGGCTATTTATTGCCCCAGGCACTCGACCCTTCGAGTCTAAGGGCTCAGACCATGATGTTCAACATGATAAAGTAGAAACAACCACATGGGTCTAATGTCATCTTGAGGCAAAATTAAACAGTGCTAGAATTTTTCATAGAGGAGTTTTGGAGGAGCAGTTACCTGCCCCGGTTATCTTGTCCCCCTCCCGACACTGTTCTCATCACCCCGCACACACAGGACGAGAACAGCAGTTATAAATAAATATTTATAGATTGCATCTTCTTCACCTGCCATTGTAAGTTATTATCTTCCCCCTTCCTCACACCACTACCTGTGTCTAGCAAGACAAATCTGCTGAAGAGATGGCGACCCTGGGCGAAATTACTGAAGTGAATTGGAGAGCTTCTCCTGTGCCAGTGCTGATGCAGTCGTTCGTCCTGGCCCTATCGTTAACTTTATTTGCCAGACTGGAAAAAAATAGATCATGAGCATCTGGGAGGTCAGCATTTTCCAATTACAGCTCACAGGAATTCTATGATCTCTCCAAGGGTAATTTATGTTCATCTCCACTTACAAAACATTACTTAGCTCCTACGAAGCAGGCACTCATGGGAACGAGAAATCATCCTCCATATAAGCATCTTAAATATATGTTTCTGATTAAAAATCCTCTAGACACTTCTTTGCTCCCCTAGTACATGAAAAATGTATTAAAAGCCTAGAGAATCTTGGCTGTTGATTCCAATGCTCCCGAGAGCTGTCAGATAAAGAAGACTGAAGAGTCAACATGCACTTAATTCAATGTCTCTCATGGCAAATAATCTGAAATATTTATTTCAAATGGAATGTGGCTCAGAAAGCTCCATTATTTTTGGCACTTCATTGATTACTTCTAATCTTTATTTTGCTCCTAATTATAACGGAGCCTGCCAAATTAGCGTCCATTTCATTTCAGAGCTCACACAGTTCATATATATTATATAGGTGTGTTTTTGTAGATGTACACACATACACGTTTATAGTTTAAAATTCAGAGCAAGTAATAAATTATCCCTTCCATCTAAATTCCCATCCTGTACTGAAATTTTCACATTCTCAGCAATTTCTTACGTACAACATGACTGAACTATCCTGCTATTCTCCTCCGCATCTTGTCATCAGAATAACCATCTGAGATTTTCCACAGCAAGGTATGAAGAAAAAAAGTGGATTTCTTAAAAACCCGCAGAATTCCACCTGAGCGGTAATCTCCTCTCTTATTCTTACTCTCTAAGCTACAAAAGCTGCTATTTCATGTAAATCGCAAAAGGAAAGAGCAGCAGAAAGAAATTTAGTGCAGGATGCAGCTTGAATCAAACCCTTTTCTCCTTTGCCTCCGGGAGCCTGAAAAGGAGGTTAGATGGCAGCACAGCTCAGGAGCGTTTAATTAGATCACTTGAAATGTCTTAGTCTGCTAGCCAAAGAAGACCATGAGATTAGGAATTTAATTGTAAGAAGGGCATGTTAGTTGTGTTCAATTTTTCCCCTTCTGGATACCTGCTTTAGCAGAAAATATGGTTTGTGCTTTTGTTTCTGAGAGAAGGAAGAATGCATTTCTCATCACATTGCAAGCACATTTCTGGGCCAATTAGTCCTCCAAAAAAACTCTTGCAGGATCCAATGACTATGACCAGCTTAATAGATTCTCTTTCTCCAGCAGGCAGATAATGGATCTTTCACCACAAGTGTGGTGTCATCTGATACAACTTCCGCTGGGGAATTCTGGGCCTGGTCTGGAGAAATGTGGAACCACCGGCGGCTCCCATTGACATCAATGGGCCACACAGATTGCAGGAGCCATTGCAATTGCACTGGAAGATGAGACAGTGGTAGGAAAAATTACAATAATAGAACACCGAGTGGCCCTTCTTGGATGCTGCGCCCCAAAGTACATCGTTAAGCTATGGAAGCAAGAGAAGCAGAGTCAGTCCCAGGATCCTGCCCTATATAAAGTGTCCAGCACCAGCAGATAAGCAAGAAGAAAACTTCTCTCTATCATTTTGTTCATTTCATTCTGATTTTTTTTAAGCTTCTCTAAATTAGCAACACACTGTAAACATAATCAAAGAAATAAACGCAGACGAGGCAAAGAGCACGATCCTTCTAACTGTAAACAGGAATTTGCTATTTCACCTCTTTTTTTCTTTTTCCTAAAGGTGGGAAGATTTAACTTTTTTTTTTTTTTCCTCTGCCACATTTCAGTCAGGCACCAAAATAAGAAATCTATGAAAAAAATATTTGGTGCAAATTAGGTTAACAGCGACATGTCCACCACAAGATGACTAGGGCACCAAACACAACATTTTGTAAGCTAACATGCTCCAGTTGCTGTCCACAGAAATAGCTAAAGACCCCCTAACATGTGTCTACTTGTTCGAGAGGTATATATACAATCCTTGTGAAATCCAGGATTGACAGGCCAGACTAACCACACACTAGTTCCTTCATGTTCGATACTAAATCTTCTGTAGCACAGGGCCTTCTAGCTCTGGGAATACCAGCTCCCATGCATTGGACCAATATGGCTGTTAGGATCCTCTCCTACCACTAGATATTGTACCACCAATTCCTCCTTTTCGCTAATGTGCTTGCAGACTTTTCCTCTAAATCAAATGGCTCAGAAGGCAAAATTTTGCTGCAAGGGCTTATGGCCATATGACCTGGTAAGGAAAATGGTGCACCGCATTGGTTCTTTCAGCTGTCAGAGCCAAGTTGTGTTTCAATGTCCACTCTGCAGATCGGGCACTTCTTGCTGGTTGCTAGCCACTGATCCACACACACTTGGTGAAATAGATGCATACAAGGTAAACGCCTGCAAAAGAGAATCACATGCCTGTTACAGTTGGGGCAGTGATGTGCGTGAGGGGTGTGGAAAAGGGACAAACACAACCACATATAGGATACAGCGAGGGAGAGAACCAAGCATCCTGCATTTAGTATGTTTATAGATTCATGGATTTCAAGGCCTGGTGGGGCTGTTATGACCATCTAGCCTGACCTCCTGCATAATGCAAGACAAAGACGCTCACCCAGTAATTGCTGATCAAGCCCACATCTTCTGTTTAAACTATGGCAACTCTTTTAGAAAGCTATCCCAGCTTGATTTAAAGAGGGATGGGAAAACCCGCCACATCTCTATGCAAGTTGTTCCAATGGTTAACAACCCTCACTGGTAACATTTCCGGCCTCTCTATTTGTTGCAGTTCAGTATCGTTTAAGTGTGGCCATGCTGAGCGGACTGGATGGCACTTGCACACACAGCCCTAGCAAAAACAGTCACCGGTTTCACCCAGCACCTTATTGCCAAGATTTTCAAAGTGTCCCACACACACCCATTCATTTTATAGATAAGGAAATTGGGGTAAAAAAAATGAAGGGCCAGTGCCTTTAACCCTTGTGCGTGTGCCCTTGCATGACCCTGGTGTATGGAGGATGGCAGGGATTGTTCCCTCCATGGGACCACTGAAGGTCCACAGTGCACCAGAAGAAGTACGTGCTGGGGGCAGGGAGAAGGTAGCCATGGCTCTCCAGGGCTCATCTGCAGAAGCAGGCTACCCCTTTCTTGAGTCACAACCCCTTCCTCCTGCATTCGGTGCAGCCCTGTCCCGCTCCCCAGCAAAGGGCTCTGCCTAAATGCTGCCCGTGATTGGACCAAATTTTCAGCAGGATAGATCGGCACAGCTCTTACTCAGCTGGTGCAAGCCAGGAGTAATTCTGCTGATGTTAGGGTTCCAGCACCACGTATGTAGCATTGTTGAGAGAACAGAAGCAGGCCCTGAATCTTCAGTCTCGTCACTTTATGTCTGTGGCATTGGCTCCTACCCCCACTTAATTCAATGCTGCAGTAAAGTTTTGCTAGGACACAAGACAGGACCTCAGTGATAAGCACAGCCAAAGCACAGTAACTCCTCACTTAATGTTGTAGTTATGTTCCTGAAAAATGCGACTTTAAGTGAAACAATGCTAAGCAAATCCAATTTCCCCATAAGAATTAATGTAAATGAGGGGGTTAGGTTCCAGCGAAATTATTTTCATCAGACAAAAGACCACACACACACATACACACACACATACACACACACACACACACACACACACACACACACACACTGGTACACAGTGATGATGTTGTGACGCTTGGTTGAGGTGGAGGAGTCAGAGGATGGGATATTTCCCAGGGAATGCCTTGCTGCTAAATGATGAACTAGCATTTGGCTGAGCCTGGTTGTTAATGTAGTCTCACTCTACCAGGCAGCAGGCATGGAGGGAGGGGAGACAGCATGGCAGACAGAGACAGAGACACACATCTTGACTTCCCTCCTGCCCCCGTACAACAAGCAGGAGTCTCTGGGAGCAGCTCCAAGGCAGAGGGCGGGAGCAGCACATGGCAGTGGGGGAGGGACAGCTCAATGGTGGCAATGGCTAGCCTGCTGGGCAGCTGCAGCACAGGGAACTTAGAGGAACAGGGAGCTGATAAGGGGCAGTTGGTCCACCCTGGTTCCAAGCCCCCACCAGCTAGCTCCAATGGGCTGTTTTTTCTGCAAGCAGTGGACAAAGCAGGCGGCTGCCAAATGACATTAGAAGGGAGCATTGCGCAACTTTAAACGAGCATGTTCCCTAATGGATCAGCAATGTAATAACAAAAAAACGTTAACCAGGATGAATTTAAGTGAGGAGTTACTGTATCTTATTGCAGGTTGGTTACTTTAGGGTACAATGGAAGGTCGCAGCCATTCCATGCTGTCTGCGTCATCGTTGTGTTGCCATTCTGGCTCATGGCAGCAGGAACTTTCTGCCAAGAAACCCAAAATTTCCTAAGTGGCTGTGACCCAGCTTCCAATTTTGGGGGCTCATTTAAGGCTCCGAAAACTCTGGTTGCCATCCCCCTCTAACCTCCCAAACACACATGCACTGAGCAGCTGGATTAAAGAGGAACCTTTAAAACCCCAGATCCGAGCATCCCTGAACTTGAAATCTAGGTCTTCCTGTAGCCATTCCCGTCATAATGGGTTGAGTCCAAAATCCAGATGCAAAGACCCCAAAACTATAGAGACTTGCATACAGATCGGAGCTGTGAGACTTGCCACTGACTTAACTATCTAACAACCTGGCTCTTGCCGCCACACAAATACTGACTGGCACTAAAATCTGCAGTGCTGTGGGCCTAGAAACACAGGGGCCCAGAAACAAGTGACCAAAAGCAGATGTCACTGTTGAGAACTTTGCCCTAGTGCTGCAGCGTAGCTCCCTTTAGCTCCAGTTATAAAATGGACTTTGAGAGAACCCTAAAGATGTTTAGCTTCCTACAGACACCTGCAAAGGGAGCTCACCAGAACAAGAGCATTGACAGCCGATCTTAAAAACACACTCACGTAGCGGTGAACGATTTCCAATAAAATCAAATCCAAACCAAGCAGGAAATGAATGGAAGTAAGCGGGGGGAATGTGACAGCCAGAAAATCTCTGTGGGAAAGATCATACCTCACGTCTTCTCCGTCTTCAAGCATAGACAGACAGATTGTGCATTTCTCATCAGTGTCCGACTCCTCCCCATCCTCCTTCTCAGCTTTTTCTTCCTGTGGTCTTCTCTGTGACAAGGTTAAAGACATACGGTAATTACACAAGGAGAGACTATGACTCACTATTGTTCTCCAAAGCCTCTGCAGCTGGAGGAATCTGAACAGAAAGCACTTCATTGTCAACTGAAAGGACCCACCAGGTCAGGGAAGCCTGCCCAGACAAAAATCCACAGTGGGATGGATGCCAGTTCCTACTCATGCTCCAACTGTCAAACTGTACCAGGAGAGGAAAGGCAGACAGAATAATGTCAGCATCCCAAAGGAGCCAGGCAGCCACTTTCTCATGACTTCTATGATTAAAGTCACAGTCAATGTCAAAATTAATGTCATTTTTCATTCTTAGGTACTGAAACCTCCACAGTCTCTTGAACATTTCCAGTGAACAATAACAATTCCAGTTCAACTCTCGGATATTCCAGCACAGTTCCCACAGATGCTGCACCTGTATATCCCAGGAGGTATCTGCAAACATATACCTGCCAATTATAGTTGTTTCCTGTAGACTTTAAAAGCATGATCCTTTGTACACAACTCAGCATTCACTGCAGTAACTTCCATACCACTAAAAATACCCTGGTACCCAGGGCCTCTGCCAGCAACTCCAGGGCCCAGGGCAGAACAGTCAATGGGTCCCCCCCACCACACAAGCTGCATGCACACAGTCCTCCTGACATTTGGCTGGTGCTATGCCTGCGCTGTCTGGGCACGCTCTTCTGGTATGGCCAGGGCTGTCACATGCCCACCTGGTAGGGTTGCCAACTGTCTAAATGCACAAACCCAAAGACCCTTGCCCCACTCCTGCCCGCTTCTTCTCCGAGGCCTCACCCCTGCTCACTCCATCCCCATTCCCTCTGTTGCTTGCCCTCTCCCACCCTCACTCACTTTCACCAGGCTGGGTCAGGGGATTGGGGTGCGGGGGAGGGTAAAGGGTAGGGGTCTGAGAAGGAGTTTGGGTACAGGAAGGGGTGTGGGCTCTCAGAGGGAGCTTGAATGCTGGAGGGAGTGCAGGATGCGTGCTCTGGGAGGGAGTTAGGGTGTGTGGTGCAGGCTCTAATCTGGGGTAGGGGGTTGGGGTGCAGGAAGGGGTCAAGGGGTCGGTGCTTACCTCAGGCGGCTCCCGAAAGTGACTGGTACACCCCTCTGGCCGCAGTTCCTAGGTGGGAGGTGCAGGGGTTCTCTGCCCACCGCCGCCTGTAGGCACTGCCCCCCACAGCTCCCATTGGCCACAGTTCCCAGCTAATGGGAGCTGCAGAGTTGGCACTTGGGTTAGCAGCAGCATGCAGAGACACCCTGCCCCCCCTCCAGGGGCCATAGGGCCATTCCGGCCACTTCCAGGAGTGGTGCTGTGCGAGGGCAGGCAGGAAGCCTGCCTTAACTCCACTGCACTGCAACCAGCAGCAGGGACTCCCAGGCCCTTTCAAATTGCCCAGGCCTGGGGCAATTGCCCTCTTTGCCCCCCCTCAGCAGGCTTGCTGGTACCACAATCACTCTGGAATGGCAACGGTTATTTGTCTTGTGCTAATGTCAACAGGCCCCAGCCCCATTGTGCTTGGCACTGTACAAACAGAAAAAGTGTCTTTAATGGAGCTCATAAATGAAAGTAGAATTCGGCCCATGAGCTTTTCCACATTGTTTTCCACTCACATTTTCCCTTTCCTGCGAGAGAATGATCTAAACCCAGCCCAGCAAGTAAAACAGAGTCAAAGTCTCAGGCCCCACTTTCCTTCCTCCTCCCTTGTAGATCAAAAATAAAGTGACCTCCTGGAGTTTTAATCACAAAATCTGGAGATGTCACAGTTACTGAAGGGAGAGTGCAGATTCTCTCATCGTTGCGTGAGTCTTCCTGGTGCGGGACTTGGACTCAAAAGGGATATTTGCTTGTGTGTGTGAAATCTGCAGGTGCTATCGCTTGTGTGCATAAATGACAAGAGTTCTCTCTCTCTCTCACACACACACACACACACACACACACACACACACACACACACACACACACACACACACACACACACACACACACACACACACGTGAGCACTGAGGCTGAGACTGCTGAGGGGGAGAAGGTTGAGGCACAACCAGCTGAGCTACCCTGGCACTTTAGCCTACGATCCCCACAACACATTATAATCAAACATGAGATGAGCCATAGGGATTCTGGATTTCAAATTCCTCCCATCTGAATTTGAGGCTTTGGTTTGGGCCTCAGTCTAACCTGAATTTGGCACGCACACACACACATATGTCAAGTTTCTTCCCATTTCCTATCCACGAGGAATCCTGGGACAAGACGTTTCTTTAGCAGCTACACATTCCCTTAGGAAGTGAAAGTCAGACCTGCTGGGAGAGTTGCCTATAGACTCAACCCTGGCAGATTTCTCACCTTTTTGTACTTATGTGGGAAAGTGAACCTCTCGATGGTGCTCTGCACAGCTCCCCGGTTCACGCTGCCTAATCTGTCTTCTAGCTGCAGCAGCTCCTTAAGCAGAAAATATCCACAAGGCACATGACAATCTCCCAAGACTATCCCTGCAGATTCATTCTGCTTTGTGATGAACATAGAACGTAAGGTTCTTTTCTGACCATTTATTCAGAGAAAATATAATCTCATGTTAATAATACTATGTTTCACTTTCATGAAGTCTTTTATCATAAGAACATAACAACAGCCATCCTGGGTCAGACCAAAGGCCCAAGTAGCCCAGTATATTTCGACAGTGGCCAGTGCCAGGTGCCCCAGAAGGAATTAACAGAACAGGGAATCATCAAGTGATCTGTCCCATCACCCATTCCCAGCTTCTGGAAAACAGAGGCTAGGGACAGCATCCCTGCCCATCCTGGCTAATAGCCACTGATGGACCCATCCTCCATTAATTTATCTAGTGCTTTTTTGAACCCTGTTATAGTCTTGGCCTTCACAACCTCCTCTTGCAAAGAGTTCCTCAGGTTGACTGTGCGTTGTGTGAAAAAATACTTCCTTTTGTTTGTTTAAACCTGATGCCTATTAATTTCATTTGGTGACCCCTAGTTCTTGTGTTATGAGAAGGAGTAAATAACACTTCCTTATTTACTTTCTCCACACCACTCATGATTTTATAAACCTCTAAACCCCGCCCCCGACTCATCTCTTTTCCAAGATGAAAAGTCACAATTTTATTAATCTCTCTTCATATGGAAGCTGTTCCATCCCCTTTTCTGAACCCTTTCCAATTCCAATATATCTTTTTTGAGATGGGACAACCACATCTGCAAGCAGTATTCAAGATGTAGGGCGTACCATAGATTTATATAGAGGTAATATGATCTTTTCTATCTCTTTCCTAATGATTCCCAACATTCTGTTAGCTTTTTGACTGCTGCTGTACATTGAGTGGATGTTTTCAGAGAACTATCTACAGTGACTCCAAGGTCTCTTTCTTGAGTGGTAACAGCTAATTTAGGCCCCATCATTTTATATGTATAGTTGAGATTATGTTCTCCAATGTGCATCAACATTGAATTTCATCTGCCATTTTATTGCCCAGTCAGCCAATTTGATGAGATCCCTTTGTGAGAGCTCTTCGCAGTCTGCTTTGGATTTAACTATCTTGAGTAGTTTTGTATCATCTGCAAATTTTGCCACCTCACTGTTTACCCATTTTTCCAGGTCATTTATGAATATGTTGAATATGACTGGTCCAAGTACAGACTCCTGGGGGACACCACTATTTACCTCTCTCCATTCTGAAAACTGACCATTTATTCCTACCCTTTGTTTCCTATCTTTTAATCAGGCATCAGTCCATGAGAGGACCTTATCCCATGACAATTAACAGACATGGGCCCAAGCCACAGAATCCAGACCTGGGTTTCTGACACTTAAAAGTTCAGAGTGTTTGAATCAGCACTTTTCAGTCAGCTCAGTCTCTACAAATTAGTGATTTATAAAACATTAGTTAATTCTCATTCACACCTGTGAAGTAGGTGGAGTCTTATCTCCAGATAGGAAAAAATGAAACAGAGAAATTAAGTGACATGTTCATGGCCACACATTGAGCCAGAGCCAAAAGTAGGACCCAGGAGTCCTGGTACACAGGACACCTTACTGTAATTGCTAGACTTCATTACCACCCAGATTGATATTAAAATGATATGGTTTAAAATAATCTGGACACAAGTATTTTGCCAGATAAGTGCTACTGTCTCCACATTTTTCACAGAGAAAGTACAAACTGGGCCAAAATTTCAAAACTGCCTGCCTGGATGTACACCTGTAAAATCTGTGCTCCCAACTGTTCTGTGCCCCACACCTGGATTTGGGTGTGAACCACTAAGAATCTGATCCAAAACCCCCTGGATGGGATTCTTTCCATTGACTTTAATGAGCTTTGAATAAGACCCTAACTACATCGTAATAATAAACAGACACACACCTATCTCCTACAACTGGAAGGGACCCTGAAGGGTCATTGAGTCCAGCCCCCTGCCTTCACTAGCAGGACCAGGCACTGATTTTGCCCCAGATCCCCTCAAGGATTGAACTCACAATGCTGGGTTTGGTAGGCCAATGCTCAGCCCACTGAGCTCTCCCTCCCTCATCTAGTTAGCGTTCCTGGACCTAGTTCATATATTCCAGTTTGGAATGGCTGTTCTATAGCAAACAGTTTTAAAAATGTATGACAGGACATATGCAGGTTCCAAGGGAAGCAAAAAGGGTTAAACAATTATGTAAACCAGAAGATACCTACTTCATAACTTTCCCTTACGGCAGACGTGTGCCTGTTTGGATTCAGTCCCTGAAGAGCAAGTAACTGAAGCTGAGGATAAGGGTAGTTTCTGATTTCATGGACAACCTGGGTGGGAGGGGGAAGACAATTACCTGTATTAGCACATAAAGCCCTGACTTCAAATCAAATCTTTTTAAAGTGAAAAACTTCAGAGCAGACTGACAACTAGTTTGAGGCCCAAAATGAAGATTTCTTTTAAAACAAAGAAATCATAGAGTTTTTATTAATTAAATCTACTCTCAGGAAAAATACAATTGTGATTTCTTCTAATTTTGTTTACAGTATTGCCAATCCTAGGCATTCAAAAATCATGAGATCAGCTTAAAAATAATCAGCAATAAATTTCGGGTTCTGTTTATTTGTCCTCTGGTTTTTAGCCATGTACACAGCATTCGAGTCACACTGTCAAGCTTTTCTTTGAACCCAGGAGAACTAGAAACTTACTTTAAAGAAAAAAAATGAACGCTTGGAGTCTCACATAGTCACATGATTCCAGGAGCTGGGGGCTTTAAGGAAAAAAAAACAGACAACCCCCCCATCAAATATCACAAGACACAATAAAATTGCTACGGTTGGAAACACTGTGGGTCAACATCCAAAACACATCCTGCTAGCAGGAGAGTATCACTAAGCCTATGAAAAAACACACTCCTGAGCGACATAAGTTACACAGCTAGAAGTACTGGTGCGGATGACACTATATTGGTGGGAGACACTCTTCTGTCAACATAGCTACCTCCATTCATTGGGGATGGTGTAATGATGCTGATGGGAGAGCTATCTCCCATCGGCATGGGGCAGCCACATGGGAGACCTTACAGAGCACAGCTGCAGCAGTACAGCTGTGCCACAGTGAAGTCTCTAGTGTAGACATGGCCAAAGTGAAACTGATCATCATCATCTGTGTCGAGTGAAGAGCAGAAAGTTAACAAACAGCCTAAAGGTTGTAGAGGATAATAGATTCCCAATCCCCATTAAAATCTCATCTTGAAACAATCACACACAAACCAGATAGTGGGGACTTCTCTTAAAGAGTCACAAATCAGGAGAGGGGCCCCAAAACAGCATTTGTTTTTAAGAGGATGCTTTTTGGGGGGAGGATCTGACTGATGATTTTTGAACTCATACAGTTAATGCCATAAATGGTGAAAAGTGAATACACCTTTACCCCGATATAACGCGACCCGATATAACACGAATTCGGATATAACGCGGTAAAGCAGCGCTCCGGGAGGGCGGGGCTGCGCGCTCTGGCAAATCAAAGCAAGTTCAATATAATGTGGTTTCACCTAAAACGAGGTAAGATTTTTTGGCTCCTGAGGACAGCGTTATATCGAGGTAGAGGTGTAATTCATTTAGTTTTAACATACTGCAGGAGTTTCATTGGTAACACCTCATCAAAAAAATACCTGGGTGATCTTCATGCTGTTGGTCTCCTGTAAAATGTGAATAGGAATAGGCTTCAAAGATTTGTGTCAAGGATCCTTTTGAGTGGAAGGAGATACAGCGGGAATGATTCTCAGAAACGCAGAGACTTAAAGATCAGAAGGGACCATCATGATCATCTAGATCAGGGGTCGGCAACCTTTCAGAAGTAGAGTGCCAAATCTTCATTTATTCACCCTAATTTAAGGTTTCACGTGCCGGGAATACATTTTAACATTTTTAGAAGGTCTCTTTCTATAAGTCTATAATATATAACTAAACTATTGTTGTATGTAAAGCAAATAAGGCTTTTACAATGTTTAAGAAGCTTCATTTAAAATTAAATTAAAATGCAGAGCCCCCTGGACTGATGACCAGGACCCGGCCAGTGTGAGTGCCACTGAAAATCAGCTCTCATGCCGCCTTCGGAACCCGTGCCATAGGTTGCCTACCCCTGGTCTAGATTCTAGTCTGACCTCTTAAAGTCCCTTTACACCACTCTGCACTACAAAGGATTAAATTACATTTAAATACACTTCAAGGCTGCTTTACATTGCCAGAATGGTGTAAATAGTGCTTAGTCTAAATAAGCATCAGGACCAATTACTCAAATTCTGCTCTCAGCTAAACCAGTATGAATCCGGAGTAACTCCATTGACTTCATTGATTTACTCCATTGACTTACAGTGGGTTATCTGGGAGTGGAATTTACCCTAATATCTACAGTAGTACAGTGTTCCATATCTTTTCCATTCTGTCTAGATTTTGTGGGCCAGCTAGTGTAAAATTGGTGTAGCTCCACTGAAGGTAATAGAACTAATCCGATTTACTTTTCCTGCCCAATGAGTACAATGACACACCCTTATCCTCTCAGGCAGACTCCCTCCCACAGCCAGAGATAAGTGAGACTCTTAGAAGACAGGTGATGGAAAGATAACAGCCTTTATTTTGACTGCCTTCTGGCAGATAATGCATAAAACATTTCCAGGCAGAAGTGTTTCACTTACCATCTGCGTTGAAGATGTGTTTCTGGGGAAATGGTGCATTCTAGACGTAGCTAAATAATGTTGATAGTGCTGAGGAACTGGCCTGACCTGGAACTGGGCATGTGTCAGTCCAGCATCAACACTAAGATCCCTGTAAGAATGAGACCAAAAATACATATATAAAGAAAAAATAAATCCAATCTTTCTTTTACAGGCCTCACTTTATTTCTAAGCCCCTATACGCTGCCAGTTACAATTCATAGTATGCTCTCACACACCGTGCATGCAGTTCATTGGGTCCCATTCTCAGCTACAACGGTGCAAATCCAGAGCGATGCCACTGACATCAGTAGTTACTCCAGATTTACAGCACAAACTAGGTCCGATTCTCCATGGTCTTGCTCTTTGTGCAAGTCACTTACACCTTGACAAGGTGTGTGTGAAGTAGTGGTAAGAGTCGTGATTTGCATATGTGCAAGGCAGTAGAGAAATAGCCCCACTGGCTTCATAGGTGGATGAATAAAAATTTAGTAGCCTTATTAGTCCTCCAGGATATGACGGGTAAGGCAATGTGAATCAACTGGTTCAGAACAGGTCAGATTTTGTTTTCGGTCACGCCAGTGTAAATCTGGAGTAATTCTACTGGCTACAGAATCTGCCCAATCTACTTTATTTTTTTATTAATACTAATCATACTTCGCTTATATACTTTACAAACATAGGAGATGCCTCATCCGCCTCTAAAATGCAATCACTTCTAATGTGAAACAAAGCATCCATTTAACAGAGTACAGCAACAGTGGCACAGCGAGAGAAGAACTGAAACTACAAGGAGAATTTTAGGCAGAATAATACCAATCACCCAAATTGGAATTAAGCCAGAACACCGCTAGGACTTGGTCAGATATGACTGTGGGAACAAGAGCTGGAATTCACATAATATTCAAAACTGGCCCAGCCCATAGAATAGAACCCCCTAACAGATCACAGGGGAAATAGTCCAATGCTGACTCAGAGTCCCACCTACAATGCTTTCTGCAGCACTCGTGTAGTCACTGGAGATTTATCATCCCAGGGATAAGCTCATCTATGATTGTTTGGCTTATGAGAGCACAGTGGTTCACAGCACAAAGTGACATGGTACATACCTTACCCTAATCGGTCAGGTGCTCAAAGCCTCTGAACTGCAAAATTATTATTAAAAGAAAACAAAGACAAGGAAGCAATATATAGGAGGGGGAAAGGAATACATCTGAGGGGAATGGGGCAGAAAGTGGGCTGGAGTCATAAGGATAGAAGTTCATCAAAATTAAAACCAGAAAAGACCATTAGACCATCTAGTCTGTTCATAGATTAGATGATCATCTAGTCAGACCTCCTGTGCGACACAGGCCAAAAAATTTAACCCAGCTACTCCTGTGTTGAGCCTAACCACTTGTGTTTGGCTAAAGCATCTCTTCCAGAAAGGCCTCTAATCTTGATCTGGAGACATCTAGAGATGGAGAATCCACCACTGTTGTAATCTCAGAAAAAAGATACAGTTTGTCTCAATGCATTTCTTACGCTTTCCCTAGACAGAAATTTATGATCTCCATAAGCCCTCCAGCAGGGATCCTTCCTGTGCATGCACACACAGACACAAACCTGTGAGTTAAACAGTGCTGGCAAACCCCACCCTCTTGATTCCTGGAGTCCAAGGGCAGAGAGCTAGCATGTTATCTCCATCAGTAATTCAATTAACAGATCTCTTGGCTAGCCAGCAAGAGAAATCTTGTAGCAAACAGTGCTTTGAATGTTGGTCACTTTATCAGAATTACAAAAGCAGGCACTCTAATAACCACTGTATTAGCACTTGCCAAAGTGAAGCTAATGAGAACAGAGGGATTGCCTTTTCATTCCATCCTCTAACTTCCTTTCCCTTAAGTGGAGGAAGAGAGCAGCCGGCACTGAGGCTCGTTATGAGCTATCAAAACATTTCTTCAAGTGACTGTGGAAGCTGCTTTCCCTCAGCAGCGGATGACAGACAGGAAGACACAGTCACTGTAGAAGTCTTTGGCAGCACTGCAGCTTGAAACATCCTGAGGGGAGGAGAGAACTCCAACGCCCATTCCTCTGGCCTATTCCTGCCCTTTGCTTGGCTGTACCATGCCTCCTGTCATGCGGGATCTCAAATGCCAAGCCTCAGACCAGAAGAAGGCCCACAGAAGGATGCAAGGTGTTGCAGGAGGAAGACTGACATATGAGGAGAGATTTAAAAGCTGCCCAGTTATACTTAGTGTGGAAAAGATAAGATTAAGAATTCAGAGAGAGAGAGAGGGAGAAGCAATGTGATCCAGTTGTCTATTCGTGGCTCTGCTGCTAGTTATTATGATAGACCTACAGGTCTGTCGCCTCTGATGCGCATTTAACATGCGCGATTTCAGCTTTATGTGGTTGGCAAAAACAAAAAAAAAAGAGAAAAATAACAATTTAAATACTGTTTCTGTAGTGTGGGTGATTCTTCCCGCCATTCAACTCAATGTAATTTTGACTATACGCGGTTTTCGCTTTATGCACTAACCGCGGAATGGAACCCCCGTGTAAGATGAGACAGACCTGTACATAATAGTGGCATAGGTATGCATGATGCTATACAGAGAGAGTAACGACTCTTTGCTTTCAAGGACCTTATTATAATCTAGGGGCCCATTCCTACAATGACATCTGCCCCAGAAGACCCCTGCATCAATGCCTAGCTCTACTGTAGCCATTGAAAGTGGGGGTTGGTGCAGGAGGCTGTTTGCATGGATGTCTTTGCAGGATCAGGGTCTAAGAAGAGACCATTAAGCCTCTCCTGTCTGTGCATCTTGGGTTTTCCTACCTCACTGTGGCTGTGGGCCCAACTGGCTAGGGGGCCTAGAAGTGTTGATGAGAACATCTGCTTTCATTTCTTTTAAAAACTAAGATCAATATTTTCAAATTTGAATGGCCAAAGTTAGGCACCCAAATCCAGACTTCGGCATCTACCTAAAAGTGGCCAGATTTTCAAAGATGCTGAGCACCCACAGCTCCATTTAGGGTGAGAGAAAGTTGGGTTATTTACGCTTCTGCAAACCAAATCACTATTATACAAGTGTCTAAATGTGCATTTTAGGTGCCTACCATCAGCCACTGATTTCTAATTCTTTTCCTTGAACAGAGTGCTTTGAAATGCACACCACTGGGTACTGATTGCTAGGGCTGAGAGGGCCAAGCAGCAGGGCTTTGCTCCTTCAGCAGGAAGCTGAGAAAGCCAGCAGAGGCTCCATCTACATTATGAGCTCGCAGTGTGATTTCCTTGTTCGCGTGCACGCACTTGCACTAGTGCTCATCGAGTTAGTGTGAATATAAATAGCAAGGTAGCCACAGTAGCAGCAGCAGCAGAGGAGCCGCACAGCTGAGTCACACAGAGTACATACCCACTGCTTTCATGTAGGTTTGTACTTGGCACAGCTCAGCCAAGCCTCCGTTACCAGTGCTACCATAGCTACCCTGCTATTTATACTCACACTAACTCAAGGAGTGCTAGCCTAAGTCTGCAGACACCAGCAGGAAAATCACACCCCTCGCTTGTAGCACAGAACCTGAGCTCAGCATGTGTGATGCATGGCCAGACAGGGTTAAACATGATGCAGGATGAATGACTCAAATTCAACCCTTAAAGACATATGGGGAGATAATGTTGGTGTTTTTGTGTATTTACATAGATATGGGTACAGGTTTCAGAGTGGTAGCCGTGTTCGTCTGTATCAGCAAAAACAATGAGGAGTTCTTGTGGAACCTCAGAGACTAACAAATGTATTTGGGCATAAGCTGTCGTGGGCTAGAACCCACTTCATCAGATGCATGAAGTGAAAAATACAGGAGCAGGTACAAATACAGGAAAGCTTATGCCCAAATAAATGTGTTAGTCTCTAAGGTGCCACAAGGACTCCTCTCTATATATGGGTAGTGGTTAACAATGTAATCAACAGTCCCTGCATATGCTGTATTCTGTTAATTCAGAGCTAAAAGAGCATCCTAGCATTTAAATGAACTGTAAACGTGGGATATCTCTGTATTTATCTTTCTTTGAAGTGTATAGCAAATCACCTGTGAATGGTGGAAAAACAGGCAATTGCCTTATGTTAATCTGTGTGAATAATTAACAACAATGCTTAAAAAATGAGAGTCTATTGTTCCCCAAGGGACTCTAACATGTTAAAGAAGACCTGAACTGTATAAAAGATGCTTGGGTCCCAAACTTTTTTATCTCAGATCTGCTTGATGCTCAGTGCAGGGGAAGTTTAAGCCACAAGATTAAGATCCCAATGCTAACTGGATCACCCTGAATATGATATTGGACATTGGACTATAATCTGTGGACTAAAATCTAAAAGAACTCTTTGCAACTATACAGTTTACCATCGCTGCTATGAATCTGAACCTCAAGTACTGAACTCATCTGTATTTATATTGATCTTTTAACCATACTTTTTCTCTTTCTATTTTAATACATTTTAGTTTAGTTATTAAGAATTGGCTGGAAGCATGTGTTTGGGTAAGAACTAGAATATTCATTAACCTGCTTGGTAATGTGTCTGATCCTTTGGAATTGGTAGAATTTCATATATGACGAAATAAGATTTGCATTAATCTTCATCATATCTGACTTGGGTAACTAGGTGAAGGCCTGAGGCTGGGTTACTTTAAAGGAACTATGTTTTGGACTTCTGAATAACCAGTAAGATATAACAGAAGCTGTTTAGTGCTGGCTTGGTAAATCTAAGTATTGAAATATCCACCAGCTTTGGGGATTGTCTGCCCCATTCTTTGCAGCTCACCCTAGTTGAGTGACCTCAGCTGGCTCCCCCCAGGACCCGAGTCATAGCATGCATCCCAAAGAATCGTCTCACTAACCGTCCCTGAGCCCTTATACCCACATAGTGCATGGTATTGTGATCATGCTGGAGAGGACTGAGTTACATGGAGAACAGTAAACAAATTGTTTCATGACAGGCCCACCCCAAGAGTGTTAAATCGCTTTCCCCCCCCCTCAACACTACACCAATTATAATGTAAATTACTCTAGTGCCTAGAGGCCCCAAATGAGATCATGGCCCCACTCTGCTAGGAGCTGAACAAACACACATCGAGAAACAATTCCTGTCCCAAAGATCTCACAGTAAAAATAGATAAAACATGGCAAAAGAAACAGAGGCCCACCAAGGTGAAGTTAATTGTTTAAGGTTATACAGCATCCGACTGGAAAAGCCAGATAGATGAGTATCCTATTCATATGACAAGGCATCCTCAAGTGCACGTCACGTGTCTGCACAATTACACAATGTACACACGCAACTGCAGCACTATAATTGCATCACCAAATTAATCACACAATTGTACACCTAACTTCAAAAAAATCACACCCACTACATGATGTTGCTTCAGAGGCCAGAGGATCCCAACTAACAGACCATATTGGATGTTTTCTGAGCATTTTGAAATGAATAAATATGACAAGCCAGCTGGGGAAAGCAAAAACAACAGCCATCAACATAGCACAAGCCAGCACCAGCACAGCATTCTGATGCATGGACATCATAGATTCACTTGTTGCAATGCCTTTAGGACTCGTCTCACTTGGAAATAATAACTGAAGGATTAGAGCGAGGATAACAGGTTAGAGTGGACTCACTAACTGCATATTCAGAAGACAATTTGTGGGACAAAGGGAGTGTTTTATGTTTTAATAAAGGTGTGACTGTTGGAGATACCTGATCACTTTCAGCAATTCTACCCATCCTCTTTTCATGTAAAAATACACTCCCCTTGCCTTCAAGTGAATGCAGTCTCCACTGATGTATTAATACATTACAGGAATGGTTTTACATCTGTCACTGGATAGACTAGTTAGTATAAGCACCCTGAGGGGAGATGAGTCACCCAAAGGTATATATACACATATACTCTATGATTTCCTGACAGCCACTCCTTCAGTTTTATAAGATTATTGAACAACCAAGGCAAAAATAGGAAGTTAAGTGGAGCTTTATAATGAGCATAATTAACATCACACACACACACACACACACACAGCACTATTCCATCTAGAGAGAACCTAAAGCACTTGTCAGTGCATAGAAACTGGGTCAAATTCTGCTCTCGTTGGTTTCAATAATGGGAATGCTCGAGAAAAAGAGACAGAAGAATCAGGCCATATTTATACTGAACTTCAAAGGTTCCAAAGTCACAAATTAGGAAATGCCAGAGTTCAGGTTGTCTATGCAATCTTAATTCGTCCCCCTTGTGCATATGCATTATGTTCCAGTCTTTAATTATATGACCACATGCTATTTTTCCTACAGCAGCCCCACCACATTCAGTCTGCAGACTGGACTGTGCTCATTTATTGAGCAGCTATTCAATAATTTGTTTTTCCCTCATCGTTCAATGTAGACATACGTCTTTTTCACTGCACACTATTCAAACCGTGTCCTGACAATGGAATGATTAATTTCCTGGTGGGCTTTTCTGTCATTCTCATCGCTACAGTAACCGAGCACTTCACAAGTATTAATTTATTTCTTTATTTTCAGAACACCCTCGGGAGATGAGGGGTGCTATTATCCCCATTTTACAGATGGGGAACTGAGGCACAGAGAGATTAAAGTCAAAATTATCTACTAGTTTTGGGTGCCCAATTTGAGACATCTAGAACCTGATGTTTCACAGTACTTAGCATTACACAGCTCTGTATCTGTTCCAAGCACAGCTCCCCTTGACTTCAGTTTTAGCTGTGAGTATTCAGCACTTCCACAAATCAGACCTCAGGCTCTCAAATTAGGAACCCAGAAAATGAGGAACACACAATTCCTGTGAAAGGTTTGGTTTAAAGGAATTGCCTCCCACTGCACAATAACATGGTGACAGAGGCAAGGATACAATCCAGCTCTCCTGGGCAGCATTTAACTGCCTTAACCAAGAGATCCTCCTTCCTCTTCCTGCAGTCCCTGCCTCATCCACTACACACCTTCCAAGGCCGTAACAGATGGAATGCACCTGATCTTGTCTGATTTCAGAAGCTAAACTAACCCTGGGCCTGGCTAGTACTTGGATGAGAGACCACCTGGGAATCCCAGGTGGTATAGGCAGCTTTTCTTCTATTTCTGGTTGCTGATCCAATCACATGTCTGGGCAGAGTTCCTCTGGGCAGCATCCACTGACTCCCTGGATGCTTTTGAGGAGCAGTGGGTACTGTCTGGGGCTCTCTGCTCTCTGGATGCTGGAGTTTTGTCCTATGACCTGCAAGCCCACTCCTGTTTTTTTCATTTGCTCTCCTCTGCATTTACTTGTGGCCTGGGACCACTGGCCCTCCTGCTCATGTGAGGGGTGGCCTTTAGTCGTGGGCAAGCAATCTCCCAGGTGCACAATAGTTACACACCTTCCAACTACTGCAACCAAAGTAACAGGGGTTCTACAGACAACAGCCTCCTTCCCTACACAGCCCTGATTTATCCCCAGAGCATCACCCTCCTGTGCATTGAATGAGGCAGGAGTCCTGCTGAATAAATAGTTTGTGATCATATAACTAAAGACTGTCTCATAATGCTTCTGCGCAAGGTGATACAATGAAGATGTGCAATCTTAATTCTGGCATTTCCCAACTTTTGGGTGCCTGACTTTGCAACTTTCATAATGAGTCGCTGACATAGTTTTGTGTGTAATTTCCTTAGTTCTTAAAAAAAAGAAACAAACAAAAACAACAGACATTCCATTATGTGCATTATATTGACATCCACACTCATTGAATTGCAGTCACTTCTGCAATGGAACGTGGCAGCTGTTTAACAGCATATGGCAACTTTAAACCACCATTTAGGAGCAGAAGTGAAGAATTTCTGGGCTAGATTCTCTAGTTCAATGTGTCCTTCTCTCTCCATAGGCCCTCCAGTGCAGACCACGAAGAGAGGAATCCCAGTGGCCAGGACCCAATGCAGAAGGAAACTAGAGACAACTAGGACCGTAGAGAGCAGCCTCCAGTCTGCTCTAGTTTGACTAGAGGCTAAGGCAGAGAATCAGGGTGTTGTAACTGGCTCCATGACAGTCTGCTGCATCCAGCATATACTGTATGCCGCAGAAAATCTGACCCACTAGATATAACTAAAACTGCAGGAGGCACATAGATAAGGAAATGTAATTACCGGAGCTGGGGCCTGTTTGGGCCTCTGGTGTTAACGCCCCTACTTGCTATACAAGTACAAAGTTTTATCGTATTGTGAAAAGTGCCATGGGAACATTATTATTAATTTATTATAGTAAGTCAAAGTATAAACATTTTCCCATAATACCCAGGGGCCATGATCTTTGATGACCACGGTTGCTTATGGCTTTGGTATTATGCCTCATCCAAAACACCAGGGGAAATGAAAGACTTACCAGTCTGTGCCTTCAGCTAGATACCTGGGCTGGGGCCCCATGGGTTGAGGAGTTTGCAGTTGGTGGCCGAAGTCAAAGCCTGGGTGTAACCGATGAGGTTGAACAGACATGCGCTCCTGAGTCCGCCTGCAGGGGTGAGGAGAAGGGCAAGTGTGTTTAAAGATGAGAATGACATGGCCAAATGCTGTCAGAGGGGAAAGATATGGGCAGATTGCTAGGTAAAACATTGTGCACCTACAGCTCCCTCACCAAACACATCTTCCTTCCTTCCTTCAAAGCAGAGGGGGGAAAGTTATTGCTCTTCTGTAGAATTTTATATTTATATCACACCCTAAGCACATAATAGTAAATAAGGCAAGAAAATAGCAGCAATAGAAATGGTCACACTTTTAAGGGGTGACAGACGAGATATGCCAGGGATGAGAGGGAGGGGAGGCAGAGGCAGAGCGGAGACCACATGGAAGATCAGTGGCAGAGCCAGGAGCAGAATCCAGGTCACCTTAGTCCCTTTCTAGCACTTTATCCAAACTTACTCTGTTGACAAGCAAAAACAAAAGTATGTTATTTTTGAGCATCAGCACCACAAACAGCCTCAAAGTTGTAAGTCAAAAGATATACTTACTGGCTATGGGTAAGTCAATTGTAATACAGAATCTGTAAACCTAATTCAGCACCTCATTATAACCTCTGTCTCCATCCTTGTCTCCACATTCACCTTACTAACCTGTTGTTATGAATGGGGTTCCACAGGAGTCTCCACAGATGGTAACTAGGAGAAGAATTTGGCCCTGCCCCTGGAATTTAGTCAACAGGTAGTAGCAGCTGAGTCTGGCAGTTGGACCAACCAACCCACCATCTGTGCAGTCTCCTTCATACAGCCAATGAAACTGTGGCAAGCAAATTAGCTGTAAATAGGGTTGCCAACTTTGGTTGGAGGTATTGCTGGAGGTTTCATCAGATGACACAATCTTTAATTAAAGATTAATCTCTAATTCCTGGAGAGGCCAGGAAAATCCTGGAGGGTTGGCAGCCCTAAGTAAAGCTGGCGGTGATTGGTTGAGTTATCTCCGATATCACAGTGGTCTAGGACTCCAGGCAATGCATAGATACATGCCTTGTTGTAGCTGTACATCCCAGGGGTGGAGTTTGTAAAGTCAAAATGGCTGAACACTTAAAAATTGGACGGTAACAGACTGTGAATTCCAGTGACGATTCAACCTGGTGTCAGTCTAAACAAAAGAGAGCTCTCAACCATGTTTGCAGCTGTATCCTTCACTTCACATTGACTCTGGTGTTCTAGGCTTCGGAACAACAATCCTGGAATTTCATTATATTGCTTCTCTTGCTGATATGTCAGAATAGCCCCCAGCTTGCTCTCCTTTAGTTGTTTTGTCTTTGCAGGGCTAAGAGAAGAAGGAGGTAGCACAAGCTGTGTCTAAGGGCTGCTCTACTCACAGCTCTTGACTACTTTAACTGCATCCGCACTATGAAGCTGCTCTGCTTTAACAATATCCGTTTCTAAACTGACATAGTTAGAGAGAGACAAAATCTGTGTGTAAACAAGACCTGAAGTACACAGACGAGGATCTGAACATACAAAGGGTCACACCTGTGTGCTCAGTTGTTATGCAGTCAAACTCCCATTGATGTTGATGAGGGGAGTGAGGTACAACTACATTGCATACACTGATACTGATGGCAGTTTGCCTAAGCAAAGATGGAGTAAATCTAAGTAAAGAACTCTGGATATGGCCCAAATGGAGTTAATCTGCTGAGTAAAGAGGTTCCATTTTTCACAGAGTCACAATAGAACCCACACGCTGCAAGATATAAACCAGATTCTCCTTATTAAGGATTGCAAAGAAACTTTCCCTGTAAACAGGCTATTTCACAGCTGCCAGCAACCGAGATTCTTGCAGCTTCCTCTGGAACTAGCTGTTTCCCTGAACAGGATGCTGGACTGGATGAGCATTTCTTGACCTTTTCCATACTGGGACCCCTGAGCACTCCCTCCCATATAGCTGGCATCACCCGTGTAACATTGTGAGAAAGGCATAGAGGTTGTGAACCTATTACCTGATTTGTTAATCCCCCAGGAGCCCATGACCACAAAGTCCACAACCCATTGACTAAATGTGCCACTGATCTGATCGTCTGAGGACATTTGGATGTAGAACTGCACTGTATGGTTTCAGAAGAGTGCAGTGTACGACTAAGTAATAAACATATCATCATTACCCTAGCCACAAATATATTTGCTACTAATCATTAAACCCACTTAAAGAACTGACCCATGCAAAACAAAACAAACACAAGAAGACTATAAGAAAATACCTTTAACAAGGAAAACACATGGAAAGCAGGAACCTTCACTTTGCAGCAATCTTTCCAAACACAGCATTAGTGCAAAGTTTCATGCTTTAATTCTTGATCCATTAGTATAACCCACAAATGGTTTCCATATGTTTTCAAATAGGTCTCCCCATCCTATATTTTATACAAACCACTCTCTCAAGAAATGCAGGCAGAGTAAGGCCTGACATCAGTTTCCATCTCTGTCGAGTTAAAATTATTCTCTTTGCAGCCATCTGTCCAGTGTGAAGCCAAGCTGCCTTCCTTGACAAAATGTTCTTCAAATCAGAAGCATCATTTACTCTGCATTCAGCTGGATTACAGCATCAAGGCTGCATCCAGAATGATGATCCTCTGCCTTCCCATAATATGCACATATAAGTGAAAAATATATGTGATAAAGTCTCCTATATTGTTGTGAAACCCTATAGCAAACATTTATATATCTCATACAAACGCCCCATTTTCTCTGTTGCCCAGTATAGATTATGTACAGTTTTAAAACTGTCATCCTGATTCTCCTGCCATTTACATCAGTACTTCAATAACTTCAGGTGAGTTACACTAGTGTGAGAGACTCTGTCTTAGTACTTTTAAATGCATGTCCCCAACAAGTCTTATAATTAAGAAGCCAAACGTTTTCCCCATTACCTTTGTGTAACTTTCACTTATTCTGATCTCCCATGTGCTTTTAGGACTCACCACTAATCGTACACATATATGTATATATTTTATATTCTTAATGAGTTTCCTTCATGCATCTGAGTTTTCTGAGCTTTATGGGCACATCAGTCAGGTGTTTTCTGTAAGGAATCACTCAATGATTTTTTCATACACAGTCACAACTGTGAACTCCACTCTTACTGGAACAGCTACATTTCCCATTCTATCTAGGTCAGAGGTGGGCAAACTACGGTCCGCGGGACCCTCCTGCCCGGCCCCTGAGCTCCTGGCCCGGGAGGCTAGCCCCCGGCATCTCCCTTGCTGCTCCCCCTCTCCCACAGCCTCAGCTCGCTCCGCCCGCCGGCACAATGCGCTGGGCGGTGGGGCTGTGAGCTCCTGGGACAGAGCTGCTGCAGAGCCCGGCCTGAGCCGGTGCTCTGTGCTGCGCCGTGGCAACGGCCTGGCTGGCTCCAGCCGGGCAGCATAACTGTAGCGCCATCACCCTCTGGTGCTCCAAGCAGCGCAGTAAGGAGACGGGGGGGGGGGTTGGGTAGAGGGCAGGAGAGTTTGTGGGGGGTGGTCAGGCGGCAGGGATGTGGATAGGGGTCAGGGCAGTCAGAGTGCAGGGGAACAGGAGAGTTGAATGGGGACAGGGGCCCCAGAGGGGCAGTCAGGAAGGAGAAGGGGTTGGATGGGGCGGCAGGGGGCAGGGGTTCTGGGGACGGTCAGGAGAGAGGGAGCAGGGGGTGGATGGGACAGTGGTCCCAAGGGGGGCCATCAGGGAATGGGGGGGTTGGTTGGGGCAGGAGTCCGGGGGGGCAGATACGGGGTGGGGGACGGTCCACGACGCCCTCCCCTACCCAGCCCTCCATACAATTTCCAAAACCCGATGCGGCCCTCAGGCCGAAAAGTTTGCCCGCCCCTATCTAGGTGTTTGTACTGTGGATCCCCATGCAATCGCATAGGTGCAACAGAAGTTGAAAATCTGCTCTGCAGACTCTCTTCCTCTTGAAGATACCTGACCCTAAAAGACCACAGCTTTGGTGCCGGATGAATCTATGGCACAGGCACTTAGAAACCAAATGTCATAGGAAGTGAGTGAAAGACGTGGCCTCAGGATATCATTTGTTCAGAACCACTTTTCAGACCCTAAGAGGACAGGGGCATCCCTCCATTCTAACCTCAGAAGGTCTCATGGACTTCTGTATCTGAAAATCAGGCCAGGGGTATTTATCCCCTCCAGCAGGTCAGATGTGTGTAGAATGTCCTTTGACATCAACTTTACTTTACTGCGCTCCACGAACAGGACATGGAGCCAAACTCAGCCCTGATTTAAATGTGTGTGAGCCCCATTGACGACACTGAGTGTCAGCCCCAGCTACCCTAGGGTTGAGCTTGTATTGTCATGTCTCAAATGTAAGAAGCGACATCGCCCTTGAGAGCCATGGGCTGGCTGGGGTGGGTTAGTTCATGGCTTGCAGCTGGCTGCCCGATTTCTTGGTGGAAAGGTCACCCACCTTGGATGAGGCATGAGCCTGCGGTGCTGGGCTTCGAGGAGCTGCTGCTGGAGGAGGTATTGCTGGTGTAGCGCCTGAGGTAGGAAGGAGGGTCCTGTCACATCCTGAAACGGCAGGGCTGGCAGAGGTGGTAGGGGCTGGTGTAGTGGGCCGTTATGCTGGTGAGCTGTCGCCATGTGAGGGTTCAGCCCTGGCTGCGGCTGGACAGGGTGAGGGAGAGGGAAGTCAGCTGAGATCTGAGGTTGGGGGCCCAGATGGAAGTGCCGGCAGGAGGTAGCATGAGGGTGCTGAGACCTTTGAAAAGGAGCACCTGAAAAAGAAAAGCAAGTCTATCAGAGAGGTATGCAAATAACCACCACAAAGGCTATGCAATAGGACTTCCTCTAGAATACCCCATCAGGAACAAAGCCTCACAGATGTCTTCCATCTCTTCGAATTAATGATCAAAGTCATCTGTATGCCCATGGCCACATTTCCAAACAAGCCTCCACAAAAGCCAGCAGTTGCATTACGTGTGCACAAGCTGGGTAGCTGCATTAAACCGGACATGAAATCTTTAAAGCATATAAACCTTCCTGCTTTCACACATAAGTCAGCCACACACTCCCAGGAGTGAGGAAGAAACGTTACGTGTCCCCCAATGCCATCACTGTCCAGGATGGAAGCTTTACACTTTTTTCTGAAGCCTCTTGCATTGGCTGCTAGCTGAGACAAGATCCTGGATTACATGGGCCAGTGCACTGACTGAGCACATAAATACCTATTTCCTTAGAACTTTTTTGCATTCATAACAGCTGCCATCTTGACTGGTGTACTAAGGATTGAACATGCATGCTACACACCCACTGAAAAAACATCCGCATGTAGGAAATTAAAAGACAGCAATATTATCATACAAACTACTTATTCTTAGTGTGTATCATACTACAAGATGAGTGTTTGTAATAAACCTCAGAGGTTTATTAGAATAAATCCGGTACAGATCAAAGCCGAAAATGTGGAATCTCTTATCCAAGCCTAAGGCCATCTCTTTTGTTCGGCCCAAGTGAAACCTTATACCAACGACATCCAGCTTTGTTTGTTTCATCTTGGGAGGCCTGGTTCTCATATAGCCTTTCGGTAACATCTGCAAGATCTTTCCTAAACTAACAATAAACCAGGTGCTACCTGCTAGGGGCCCATGTCCCTCTCATTCAGACAGACCCCACGAGTTCAATTTCCTTGCCTACCACAGACTTTGCTGTGATGTTGCACTCTATATGATTTTATGAAAATATGCTGATGAGTGTGAATATAATGTAACTAAAATATGCTTCATGCAAAAGGTCTCTTGTAAGGTATCATTACAAAGCTTATAATCTACTGAGTGTGGTCATCCTATTTGTATAAATGTATCACTCTTGTATCTGAAACTAGAAATATAAAATATAACTCTGCGGGCCTATTGTAGTTATGCAAAGTGTGGACCATTAATGGTGGCTGGGAATCTTGATGGCTCTCATCAACCAGGACAATTGACTGTGGATGGCTCTGTTTGCTTGCAGGCCTTCCTATGAGTTAAGCTGGAAGGAATGAAGGCTTGGGGTCTCACAGGACATGTGATCATGTCACCTTGTACTGAAATCCATCTTAAACCTGGTGCTTTTCCATTTTGAACGAGGGATGGGGACCCAGGGAGACAAAAGATTCCTTGTGCCAAAGCTATATCAGAGTGTGGAATAGAACCAAGGGGGCTGCAATTATGAGAAATCCTCTAGCTACCACCTGAGCTGGAACAGGGGCTGTACCAGGGGAAAGGATTGTGCCCAGACTAGGAAGGCGTCCAGTCTGTGATAGAAGTCTATTAAAATATCTGAGGGTGAGGTTTTATCTGTATTCATTTTTCTTACTTTATTAAGAAAGACTTGCATGTTTTATTTTATTTTGCTTGGTAATTCACTTTGTTCTGTCTGTTATTACTTGGAACCACTTAAATCCTACTTTTTGTATTTAATAAAATCACTTTTTACCTATTAATTAACCCAGCGTATGTATTAATACCAGGGAGGGGGGAGCAAACAAGTGTGCATATCTATCAGTGTTATAGAGGAAGAACAATTTATGAGTTTATCTCAATAAGCTTTATACAAGGTAAAATGGATTTATTTGGGGTTTGGACCCTCCTTGGGAGCTGGGCATCTGAGTGTTAGAGACAGGAACACTTCTGTCAGCTGTTTTCAGTTAAGCCTGCCGTGTTTAGGGGATATGTTTTAGACCTGGGTCTGGGTTTGCAGCAGGCTAGCATGTCTGGCTCAAACCAGGCAGGGCACTGAAGTCCCAAGCTGTCAGGGGAAACAGGCTCAGGGGTAGTCTCAGCACATCAGTTCACAGTTCCCAAGGGGTTTTCTGTGATCCAACCAGTCACAGTATTTTACCTTGAGCAAGTCACTCAGAGCCAGTCTACCCGGGATGTTAGTGCACAGCAAGCCAGAGTGTTAATCTATAGTGCCCCAGCTGTCGCCAAACAGGAGTAGGTCAGAATTCACTACCAGGAGCGGCACCAGGGTTTTTGGCGCCCTAGGCGGGGGTCATTCCGTGCTCCCGGTCATTGGCGACAATTCTGCAGCCGGGGGGGCAGCCCGTCCGCGCTCCCGGTCTTCGGGGCACTTTGGCGGCGGGTCCTGGAGTGAGTGAAGGACCTGCCGCAGAATTGCTGATGACGACCCAGAGCATGGAAGGACCCACCGCCGCCGAATTGCCGCCCAGGGCAGCAAAATGCCACCCTCCCAAATCCTGGTGCCCTAGGCAACCGCCTAGGTCACCTAAATGGAAGCGCCGGCCCTGTTCACTACAGAACCGTTAGCACCACATAGGACATTGCTGCATGGCAAACTAGTCACGGTAAATTCATGCTCTGGTTTGCCTCACACTAAAGTTCCATGTGGGACAAGCCCTAAGTTTCTCTTTGTCTCAGTCCCCATCTGTAAAACAGGGATAATAGCATTCCCCTACCAGTGGTTTTGTGAGCATAAGCGCATTAAATATTGTGAGATGCTCAGACACTACTGTACTGGGGGCCATATAAGTATCAGAGACAAAAAATAATCATTTGCACTTCTGTGTTGCTTTCCTTTAGAGTGTCTCAAACATTGCATGAATCAGGCCTCATAACACCCCTGTGTAGGTAGGTGGTATTATCCTTGTTGCCAACTCTTGCGAATCTCGTGATATTTCGCACTTTTCTTGTGTGGCATAGTGATGTAAAAAGAAGTGGGTAAGCTGAACTCCAAATGACACATGCGTTAAAACTCCATTTACTCAAATTTTCCCCTCAACCCCATGACCTTTTTTGTCAAGATCTGGCTCCTGGAGTCAAGTTATTTCATGAAAATCTCATCTTAAAACCTTCAGAATGTGACTTAACTACACCCAAAAGGCTCAGCACCCAAAAAGGAAAGAAAAAACCCCCCAGATTTATCAGTTTTTTTAAAAAGTCTCATGATCTTTTAACAATTTCATGGTTTTTAAGGCTTGACTCATATTTTGATGCTTGGGTTTGACAGTATCAGATTCACTTTAAAGACAGGTAAAATGAGGCATATGGAAGTTAAGTGACTTGCCCAGGGCCACACAGAAACCTACTGGCAGAGCCACAATTAGGACTGAGGTAATGAATCGGCATCCCTTTGGCAAAAGAATCCATTACAAATTAAGGGAGCGCAGCACCTCACTAACATTCTTTACAACTCTTCACTCTAACTTTTCTCCCCTATCAAGACAGATTTCACTATGTGCCACACTTAGACTGGCCCTTACATGGCTGTATAGTGATTGCACACAGAGCCCCAGCCCCGCCCCCTCCTCCATCTGCATACGCCAGGCAATACAGTCTCTGTGATCAGTAGAGCACAGGGATCTCTCCCTCTGTGAGCCCTTGGGGTGCAGAAAGGTCTGAAGGTGGGGCTGTAGTTGATGGTGTAATATATCGCTCCATCTGATAGAGTGTATCAGCAATCACAGTGCGCTGGGCGCTCTAGGAGAAATTCTGCTCCCTGAGGCCCAGAATTCCTTCAAAACTCCCTCTAGGATGGTGCATCTCCAAACATGCTCAACATGGGGCCGTGCATAAAATGCACCATTGACCACTGGATCAAGATCACTTCTTACCACAAGTCATTAGCATCATACAGTTCACCACCAGCCATCCACATCCCATTTGTGTGTGACATAGGATTGCTTCTCAAGAGGCATTTAAATAAATAGACACCCCCTTATCTCTTGAAAAATACAATCACCATTCTTTCTGGACAAAACTCTATTTTTAGAACTCCTCGGAGAGAGAGTCAGTTAATCTACTCCCTACAGCATGCAGCCTGGTGACAGACAGTATGCCATACAGCACACACATTGGACACAAGTGGAGGTTGCTTTCGAATGCTTTGTTCATTATACACTTACTATACATTGGACTACACAAAACATAACCCTGCAACTAGAACAATGCCCACAATGAAGCCAAAAAACACAGGAAATTTACCAAAGTTGAAGTTTTCTTAGAAACTCAAATCTCTGACCAGGTTTGAAAGCCGCTTGAGAGAAGCAGGATCCAGTTTGGAGTGAACTTGGAACGATGTTATGGTCTCGAATTGGAAGTGTATTATTTATTGTACTGGGCACCAACAGTTAGCATGGTGCTTTGAATACACAGTAAAGTTCAGGCTAATGTACAAAGCTGAGAAGTGGCTCCAAATTCCCCTAGAAAGCAGGGTGCTCCTATGTCAGGCTGTGTTTTGGGGCCATCTTAGGTCAGACAAAGGCAAAGCAGTTTTGCCACCTATTCATTAGGGTGCCTCTACAAGTCGGAAGAGGTGGAAGAATTATACGGAGGATATATTTGAAATTTGTGTTTTGCAGGAATTTGTCCTGAAACCAAGCAACAAGCTGGTGATTTCTAGTGGAGTGGAAGGCCATAAACACAGGCTGATTGAAACTAAGGGGACGTCTACACTCGGAGCTGGGATTGTGATTCCCAGCATGTGTAGACATCCTAGTGATAGCTCTCTGCAAGGTAGTACACTAAAGGTAGAAGTGTAACTGGGGAAGCATAGTCAGTAGGTAAGCAGCAAGCTAGCTCCTCCGATAACAAACCTGCCTGAACACCATGGGTATGTACTCGGCACAACAAGCACCTGCCGCCGCTCGCTGCTGCCTGTGCTCCCGAGGCTATGTGAGTACTCTAGTGTGCTAGCTCCAAACAGAGACATACCCTAAACAACTGATTGAACACACAAACCATCAACTTTTGAACGATTCCTTGTATAACCTGATCATATACAGGTTCTGATGAGCTCACTGGGAATGGTTGAATGAAGACATTCACACATTGGGAATCTAATGAAACTGGATGATTTGTCCACAGCTTGGGGGTTCCATTACAAAAGTTTCACACTGCTCTGGGGCAGAATATTACACTACGCATTTTCATCTCTGATGAAGATACTGTCCATTAGACCTGCGCCAATATTGGCTAGCTGCATGTGGGAACATTCGTTAAGATAAGCCACGAACTTGCTTTGATGGAATTTGTGATTTTTTTTGTATTTCTTTTCTACAAGTGTGGTTGTGAGAATGTCTCAGGAAAGACAGAAACTTTGTGAAACACATCTGCAGGTCTGTGTCTTAGCACAGCCATCTTGAAATCTCTGTCACTTCTCTCTTCCTGTTGTGGTCAACCGCACAGAAGCAAAAACAATACCAGTACAATGCAACTGACCAACCACACATCACAAAGAAAAAGTAGTTGCTGAAAATCACACAGGATGAAATCTGTTAACTGGGTAAACCCATAGTACCTCCGCTGACATCAATAGAACAGAATTATCCTGGATTTACCCTGATGTAACTGAGATCAGAATCTGGCCTGGCAGTACCATTCCTTTACTGAATTTAATGGAAGATTTCTCAGGGTAAAGTGCACAGGATCAAGCCCTATGGTATTTACTCCAGTAACATTTATTCTTTTCTTTTTGCTCAGTCCATATTTCAGTCCCAGGTCAGATTTGCATTGGAACATAAAATCACTGCCCACGAGAGATTCTGGGTCAAATGAGAACTTGATCCATTTATTTCAACAGTCCTTTGTTTAGACAGTAGTATCTGGCACAGCAGAGAGAAATCCATAATTAAAGATCTGTCCAGAGACATCATACTGGCTCAGTGTTTTTTCTCCCTGTAATGATGGCCAGGGAGCCATTTTTACTTTCCAAAGCAGCTCTTGAGTTTGTAGGACATTTATACGGCAAAGATGATTACACTGGAAGTGTGCACATCACATTCAAAAGCCACTAATTGCATCCTTCCTGTGCCATGCTCTGCATAACTTGCCTGCAGCAGGAATTTGCAAAAAGGAACTGTAGTTCTAGGATTAAAGAGGGGAGATGGAGATTCAGATACTCCCTGTGTCAAGTCACAGAGGGCCTCAAGTTTCTATCTCCATGTGAATGGGAGATCTGAGCCCCTGACTAGACCAACCACAATCGACTTTATTTTTCCATTAATACACTTTGATCTCCTGACAAGTAAGCATAGAGCTTACCAGTGAGAAACTGACAAGCTCGTAGCCTAAAGGACTGGTCTCCGCATTAATACACCTCTACCTCGATATAACGCTGTCCTCGGGAGCCAAAAAATCTTACTGCATTATAGGTGAAACCGCGTTATATCGAATTTGGTTTGATCCACCGGAGTGTGCAGCCCCGCACCCACGGAGCGCTGCTTTACTGCGTTATATCCAAATTTGTGTTATATCGGGTCACATTATATTGGGGTAGAGGTGTAGCTGCTTTCTAAGGGCCTGCTCCAAAGCCCATTGAAGTCCATTGAAAGATTCCCCCTGACTTCAATGGTCTTTGGATCAGATCCTTATTCTCTACTCTCCAGATGAACAGGGAAATAGACCGTGTTAGCATGGTAACGTGCAACGTAGACCACCGAGTGATGAAGCACTGCTGTTGTTCCTGCTTTTGACCCCAAGCAAATCTGGAAAAACAGCACATGCCCCTCCTTTCTCTACCAGCGAGATGGATTCAAAAGCCACCAGGAAAACCCCTCAATGTGTCCAGTTTATTTATGTGCCTCCCTAAACTGGAACTTCTAGCTCTTCCCTGAGGTTCCGTATTATTAATGATTTATTTGTGCTCTCTCTGTCTGTCTCTCTCTCAATATCCATTTTCCCCTTTTGCCGCTTACCTGTACTTTTCCATCAGATTATGATATTTAAATAGTAACTTGAAGGGACTAGATGATCTCCTGAGGTCCCTTCCAACACTAACAATCTATGATATTGGATCAGCAGTCCAGAGAGGGACCCTACTGAAAACAAAACCCAGCTGCTGTGTCAGCGGAGGAGATAACATATCACAACTCAGCCAGAAAAACCAGTTCCCACTTAGCTGATAAAGGCTGAGCACCATGAGGATCAGCATCTCAGGGGCTAGGCTTGCATAAAATTCTCCTGAGGGTATGTCGCTTGGCAGCATAATGGTTTGACTCTCTATCTTCTCCCCTTCATTTCCTGGTTTTCCTTTTGTGATTGATCACATTCAGTCTCCCTGTCATTCTGCACCGACTCAGTGCTCGTCATAAAGTCTTCAATGTGTCCTTCCTAACCCTTCCCAACATCAGATGGCAGGCCACAGCCTGCGCTGAGTTACTCCTGTGTGACTGCATGGAAAACAAGGTGGCAATTTTGCCCTGTGCTAGCTCTGGCTGATGTAGAATGGACGAAACACAAAGGTTTGGGATGGCTCAGGAACGTTGCCCTGTGTCTAACTGCATGTCCAAATGATTAACAGAGAGGAAGAATAGTCCAGTGGTTAGAGCAGTAGCCTAAGGCTTGTCTAAGCAAATAGTCAGTTTGCAGCAAGCTGGAGTGTCACCCTACCCTGCACTAGCATGTCCCGCATTAAGTGTCTGTCTGGTTTCTGCTGCCACACACCAAAAGTTTCCTAGGGTGCTTTGAGCTACCCCATTTCAAAGCAGGGCAGAGCAAAGGGCACTAGAGCATTTGTTGTGCATGGCAGCATGGTCCACACAGACACTTAATGTGGGGCACAACAGTGCGGGGTAATTGACACCCCAACTTGCTGCCAACTGAGGCCTGGTCTGCACTTAAAAGATAGGTGACTATAGCTCGGGCAGTCAGGGGTGTGAACATACACTGAAGATTGTGAGGTGCTCAGATAGAGTACTGGGGGCCATGTAGGAACCTATGGCAGACAGCTGGAAAGCAGGGGAGGGGGAAATCACACCAGAGCAGATTTTCTTACTTCCAGATGGACTGGAAGCACCAGGCCACTTGGGACTGGGGATAGGGTATTGGGTCCTCCACTTTTATTTAATCTGAAAAACAAAAGAGATGTCAGGTAGCTTTAAAAAACCACTCAGCCTGAAGCCTAGCTACTACCAAGATGGGTATGCTCTTTAAATACCTGAACCAGATCCATCAGACAGCTGGCTGGTCCAGAACGTGCCATGCACAGGTGTTAGGCATGGGCTTATTTAATACCTTTATTAATAATAAGGGGGAAAGGCCTAACCACTGGACTATAGAGTCAAGCTCACGCTCTCTGACCCAATGTGTATTTCATTATTTATACACAGTAGAGCAGCTTCAACAGGAGAGGATCCCAAGATGCAGTGGCTATAGCACTCACCTGAGAAGTAGAAGACTGATGTTCAAATCCCTTTGCTTATCAGGTTAGGAGGGGAATTGAACCAGGGTCTCCTTCCTCCCAGATGAGTACCCTAACCACTGGCCTCTGGATTCTAGCAGAGACCTGCTCCTTCTCCTGCCATTTTGCCTGGAGTTAGGCATGTGTTAAGAACTCCTACCAGACTGGGCCCCACGGCAAGATGTCTGTTGTCTATCTCCACCTGGTTTGAGGATCCCATTGAGGCCCTCAGGATAGGTCTACACATCCGCGGCTGGCCCATTTCAGCTGACTCAGGCTTGCGGGACTTGGACTACAGGGCTGTAAAACTGCAGTGTAGACATTCGGGCTGGAGGCTGAGCTCTGGGAGCTTGCAAGTGGGGAGGGTCCCAGGCTCCAGCCCAAGCCCAAATGTCTACACAGCAATTTTACAGCCCCGCAGCCTGAGCCCCGGGAGCCCAAGTCAGCTGACCTGGGGCGGCCATAGGTGTTTAACTACAGTGCAGACAGACCCTTACATGTGAGATAGGTGCCTAGACTGAGGTGTTGTGCCCATGTCCAGTGGCAGGCACTTAGGCAACCTGGGGACTTTTCCGGCCAAGGGATTCAGGTGCCCCCAGAGTTTGGCAGCAGCTTAGTGGGGGTTTTAAGGAAAAGCGGTGCCTAAATCTGGGCTTAGGTGCCTAAAGTGGGAGCTAGGCAACTAAATATAGATGTGGGGATCAGTGATCACAGCCTGGGCATGGGAGATAGGAAAGCGGGGTTCTATTCTCAACTCTGCTCTCAATTCAAATCAATATGGGAGAGATCGGCACAGCCCTGAGCAAGGGGTGAGGCATCAGCTATGTTAGCCCCTGCATGTAATGTGCCTTAGAAACCCCCATTCCTCAAAGCAACTCTTCTCCTGCTTCCTCCTGGCTCCCTGGAGGTAAGAATTTACAGCTGGCCTTTACCAACAAGTTGTTACTACCCACCCCACCCAGGTTGGGGAGTCTGAAGGGTGAAGCCAAGCCTTGCACTGTCACACAGGCCTATGTGAAACTAGGTTTAGGCAAGCTGACCATCTTCACCATGCCTCTGTTTCTCCGCCTATGAAATGGGGATAATGATGCTTCCCTGTCTGGGGAGGGGGCTATGTATTCACAAATCCTAGAATCGTGCTTTGAGCTCCCTGGTTGGAAGGTGCAGAGCACTAAGATAGCAACAGAAACACCACCAACAAATGAATCAGGTCTTGTCCTAGCAACGATCTCCAAGTCACGAGCACCTTAAAGAATTTGAAGGGGGGGAGGGCAGGAAAGGCCAGCACTTCATTAATTTACATTGGTGCAAAATCTGAGTACTGCTAACCAATTATCGCACTTCATTTGGCTCACCTCCACTTCACCGACACAAACGGTCGCACTCCAACTATGGCATTGCCGGCTACACTGATGATCTGAAACAGCTTCTCTCTAATGCTGCTCTGCAACTACCCAGGCTGGTGGTGCTGCATTTTCCGAGAGCAGTTAGTCCAGAAGCTAAGCACCTGCAGTTGCCATGGATTAGTTTTGCTGCAGAATAAAAGGACGCCCTAATTGGGAAGTGTCTGATTTTACTCTACTGCTTTCTCTGCCCTGCATTTTGGTACAAAGAAAGTGTCATAGCAACACAGCCAGGGAAGGCAGTTTCTGATCGTTAAAATAGAAGCTTGGGAGTAAGGAATTCTGGACTTTATCCCTGGCCCTGACACTGATTCGCTGTCTGTCCCATAGGCAAGTAATTTAGCTGCTCTGTGCCTCAGTTTCTCCACTTGTAAAATGAAGAAATACTTAACTAAGGAGGATGTTGTGAGGATTGATTAATGGATATGTATAAAGCACTTTGAGATACTTTGATTAATAGAGCTATTACAGGCTTCAATTCTACAACCCTTCACTCACTGAAGTCAACAGGATTACTCAGGTGTGTAAGGGTTTGCAGGCTCAAGTCCATATACTCATCCATATTCCATGGGGAATCTGTATAATGAAACATTCTCTTTTCATACAGGAAGGAGAAAAATTGCTCTAGTCCCACAAATTTGTCTTCAGAAAGATAAGATGCAACACAAAGGCCCGAGTTAATTGTAGCAGTTGAGAATTCCCAGCTCTCTGGAGATATATGAGAATTTCCACCTTTTCAACCTGGAAAGGATTAGAGCTGACTGAAAAATACTGTGGAAAATTCATGAAGTTTGGAGGGATGCGGAGGGGAGGAAACCACTTTCCTTCCTGATTCTCATCAACAGTTGAAATTTTGTCAAAATATAGATATGTTGACCATTTCTACATGTTACTTGAAATACAGTGGGGGCGGGGGGGGGGGGAATTTTCCCAGAAAAATCCTCAGAGTCCATAGTTCTACAATCTAAGCATTGTAGGATGAAGGTTTGCATGTGGTACCATAGATGTAGATATGTTTTGGACCTTGTTAAATTCTGTGGTGTGGGCCCGTGTGTTGACATCTAGGGCAGATTATTTTGGCCCATTCATTTCCCCACCTATGCACCGTTATAATATCTAACTTGTATACAGTGATTTTCATCAGTAGATCTGAAAGCACCCTATAAAGGAGCATCATTACCCCCATTTTATAGATGGGGCAACTGAGGCAGACAAAGGTGAAATGCCTTGGCTAAAGTCATGCAATAGGCCAGTGACAGAGCTGTCCCAGAACAGTACTCAATTCACTCTGCCTTTCTGAAAGCATTGCTGATTATCACAAGAGTTACCACAAAAAAAAAAAAAGGGAAAACTGCTCTTTCAATGAAGATTAACTATCCATTAAAACACATTGAAATTCATCATTTTTCAGGGGATCGTTTGAGCTACATTCTCATTGTTTTACATATTGTCATTTTTGAGATCATCTGTTTCCACATGATTGCTAATTATGCTGCAATAACCAGGAGCCTCTGACTCCAACAGGACTGCTGAGCTAGGGTTGCCAACTTGGAGTGTCCAGGTTTTAAATATTACCAACAGGAGTGCCAGAAGCTCCCCCACTCCACCCTTTCCCCACAAGGCCCTGCCCGCCTTTTCCCCAGAGGCCCCACCCCACGTCCACTTCTCTTCCCCCTTCCCCTCTGTTGCTCGCTACTTTTCCCCTCCCACGCACACACACACCCGGGTCAGGAGGAACTGTCCTACAGAGCCAGGGCAGGGAGCTGCAGCCACCCAACACAAGTAGGAGGTGGCCCCGGCTGAGTAGGGGCTGGCCGGGTGATGACCCAGCACCTCCCTACCTCCCACACCTGCAGTAACTGGACGTTAGGTGCCCATCTGACCAGACACTGTGAAATCCCCTTTTCGACTGGAAGTTCCAGTAAAAAATAAGGCACCTGGTCACCCTAGACTGCTCGTGGAATAGCTACTCACCAACTTGAAGGGCTCCTAGTCTGATCCTAGATTGGCAGAATCAACATTTACACGTAAAGAACAGCATGCGCAATTTTATTATCATGCACCAATATTCCATCCAAACACTTCATAAAATCCAGGGATCTACAATGTGCATATTAAAAAAAAAAACCCTCATCAGTGCTTGTGATGCTAAAATCTATAACTAATATTTTCAACACAGACATACGTTTCAAGCATTACAGAAAGTCGTCCAAAAATCAGGTTTGCCCACATAAGTCATTCTATTGAATGCAACGGGGCTACTCTGAGGAGGGCTACTCTTGTGAGTAAGAGGTTCAGGATCAGGCCCCTTGGTTTTTACTGAAAATAGGCATCCCAAAGAGGTTCTAACAGATGCAGCCCCAGGGGTACTGCAACTGTGTCACATTTGAAAGGAAAACAAAAATTTGGATGCATGTGAATGTTTCCCCTTGGGTAAGGAACCCTGGCCAGTGTAAAGAAGCATTAACAGCTTGTGGGTGAGAGGGAGAGCACTGAGCATGTGTGTGCATGAATGTCGTGAGGGAGGGTGGAGGGAGTTCAAGTCCTATTTATACATCTCTGTCAGATCACAGGGGAGTGGGAAATGGCAGCTTCTGGTGAGCCCTGACTCACAGGACACAGTCACAGACAGATTTTGGAACTGCAAAAGATCTTCATTTGCCTCTCACAAGCTGCGCAGATTGGAGAGGCAGACTCCGTGAGAGCTGGCAGCTCCAAAGAAGTCTGTTGCATATCTTGATGTTGGCCACTTGCTATTGTTTAAACTCCAGCTCAAAATCTCTCCCCACTCCAAAAATAAATCAATCAATCAAAAGGCGCCCAGATAAGACTGACACACACAGCTACAGCCATTAGGGCTGGATTCTGAAGGCTGTTTCTTAAAGCAACCAGCCTCTGCAAGGCTGATTTCAGAGATGCCATGCAGCTAGGAAGTCTTTAAATAGAACTATTGCCCAGTAACACTAATAAATCAGCAGCCATGAGAGATTGTGATTTCACTCCAGTTTGGGTTTGTTATCCTAGAAACGCTCACATTTTATAGTAAGGTTCTATTTAGAAATAGTTATAAATGAATATTGATTGCATCAGACATTGATATTAATAATGATTACTAGATGTTAGCAGCACATTACCAATATGAGTAGTGTGTGTTATATATGGGGATTAATACACCAGCAGGTCTTTTACCTGTAATCTGTTGAACTCTAACAATTGATTAATACTATTTTATGACATCCATGAACCATGTATTAATCTTTTACAAACTATTGGGAAATATATCCTTATTTTAAAAAGCCCAAATTTATTCAGTGATCTGAAATGAGAGATTATATTGCATAAAAATACCCATAACAGACATAACCACAGATGCTGTGACTTTAATATTCTCATTTACTTCAGTTTACAAGACAGGAAACTCAATATGGGGGGGAAATTCTGCTACAGTCACTACACATGGAGGTGTGCAGTGCAGGGAGATATATAGGGGGCAAAAATCACTCTGTCTTGATTTCAGTGCCTTTTACAACAGCACTGCCATTTTGTTTAGGAAATTCTGAGAACTGTGCCAAAACCACAGAGCCATCCAGTATCCATGAAAACAGTCTGATGCACCACACATACGGCAGGATATTGTGACTAAGCAAACTTATTGCAGAGTCATAACCAGGGGCTGTGAGTGCTCCACACCCAGAGGTTTTGCCTCTGTTTGCTTGGTAAAGGACTGCAGTGTAGGTTTCTGCTTCTGTTAAGCCACAAAAAGAAGCAACAAAAAGAAGCAACTTTGCATTTACATGGCAACTGGCCTCTAAGGAGAAAGGCATAACAAGAACCAGTGGGTGGTTACTAAAGCCAGAGACAGTCAATTAAAAATAAAGGCCCAATTTTTTAATCCTGATGGCAATTAACCACTGGAAAAAAGCTACCAAGAGAGTGGGGTATTCCCCATCTCTTGCAATCTTCAAAGCAAGACCACAGGCCTATCTGGAAGATATGCTTTAGTAAAACACAAGTAATTGGGCTCAGTGTACAGGTACCTGAGTGAAATTCTTTTGCCTATGTGATGCAGGAGCTCAGACTAGCTGATCTAATCCTTCTGGCCTCACAATCTCATTGCGCTATGCAAACAGTCATTACACTTCAGGTTACCCTTAGAAGTAGGTATGATGCCCATGTATCAGATAGGCAAACTCTGCTCCACAGAGCTAAACTGAATCACTGAAAGTCACAGGCAAGACAGTCCCAGTCTCCTGCTTTAACAGTGAAGCCATGAGCTATGGGAAGTGTGAGTGAGGGGTAGGGTCTGCTGGCCGTCCAGTGGTTACTGATGTATGGTTCTACTCTGAAAAGTAACTGTAGATGCATAGAAGGGGGGAAGAAGAGTACCTGCTTTATCACCCTCAATACCTTCTGTATGAAGTGCGCTCAGTTTACGAGGGACATGGATTAGCAGTAAAGCTTGGAAAAGAACAGTTAGGGATCCAGTTGATTCCCTGACTGAGAACTACACGGGCACATGCTTGTGTCCAGGCAGGTCTCAATACAAAATCATTCTGTGTCCTAAAATGTACAAAAATAAGTGCAAAATTCACAACAACAGACTCCAAGACTCTATAATCTCATTTCCTATGCAGAGGATCCGTTCCCAGTACTATAAACACTACCACGTGCTACTTCATTACACACTATAGGGGCTACACACTCATTGCTATACAACATAATTAGTCAAGTTAAAATATAAAGTTGTAAGTGAATGTGGAAGTCTCATAACACACTGGAACTCTATAATCAACATGGTTCCTAACGCCAATCCAATCAATCATTTAATTGACATGCATAACAATATTCTACCTGGCCAGCTCAGGACTCCATAGAATTCTAACATAATGTCCGTGGACGGGGATTCAGCTCCTTTCAGAACTTTTATTACTTATTTAATAGACAATGTATAAAACTGACAGTCAAGTCTCACAGCATGTTTCCACTGAAGATCAAGACAAGGGGTGAAGTTAATTTTGAGCAGTGTAAATTGAGAACAATGACAGAAAGTGATGAAAGATTATATGGCACTGCGGACCTTGTTACAAGAATGTTCTTCAAAGGAGACGTCTGTATGTATGGTTGAAAAAAATTATGATGAGATCATTTTCCATCAAAAAATACAGTTTTGTCAAAATTCCCATAGAACATGTTGATTTCTCTACTTGTCCCATGGAAATTTCAGTAACATTTTGATTTGAACAATGATAAAACGTTTAGATTAATTTTGTTTATTTGTATAGTACAATACTTGTGTTAATATCATAGTAATACTATATTTAATATTAAGGCTGACACAAAATCAATCAAAACATTTCAGCGGTTCTCAATTGAAATCTTTTGGAATTTTTGTTCTGTGAGACATTCTGGAAGGTTGTTTTTTCATTCTAATTCAGAACAATTCCCCCCCCAAAATGTCAGAATTTCCCACAAAATATAATTTCCACTTTCAAACCCGATCTAGGTATGTTGAAAGTCAGTGAATAGTAATTTGCCAGTAGGTGGTGCTCAAGAACATGCAGCATTATTCATAGGTGTTGTAGGGTCAATAAAAGTGGGCTTAACAGCGAGGTCTATTTGCAGTGTACTTTACATCAGCTTTTAACAGAATGGAGCAAATCTTTTAAACTGTTCATTTCCAGATTTCCTAGCGTTATCAGCCAGCACCTTAGCTGATGTACACTGGCATAGATGCGTAGACTTCAGTTTGTGGGTATAACAAATTTTCCCAAGTGTGCTGTTCAGAGAAGGGTGTTTTAAAAAGTGGACTAAATATTCAGGAAAAGTACCATCCAACAGATTGAAATCTGTTTACCCACAAAATAGATATGGCAGCAATGCAAGCTTATTCACTCAGTCCAGTTAATACACCCCCATCGTATTCGGGAGGGACTTTTATTATTTACTGGTATTCTGTGTGTCACTCCCCTTCCCGACGCTCACGCCGCTGCACCAACCCTTCTGTTTTTAGCATGCTAGCTCGATCGCAGCTAACACGTGCATGCATCTTCCTGAGCTGGAAATTACATCCCCACTCTAACATACACATAGCCTAAACCCGGCTCTTTGAAAAATCAGCTCAGCAGCGTTCATTGCTGATCAGCAGCTTGTGTTCGTATATTAATCTCAGGATGAAACTTGGCCCTGTTGATTTCAACAGGACTTTTGCCATTGACTGCAAAAAAGCCAACATTTTACCCTGAGTCCGAGTTCCAAAATTAACAACCACCCCCAAGGCCAAAAGGTAGTTCAGTCACCACACGATTCAGTCCTGGTTGTGTCTGATGAGATGACTTCCAGTCAGGCTACAGATTTTGATTTGGACACCTGTTCACTATTGGACTGAGAACCTCAATTCATTTTACCATCAGAAGGTAACAGCTTTCAACCACGCCTGATCTGAAACAGCCACAGAGAGATTCAGAAATTCCAGATCATGTTACTAAATCCCTGAGCTACCCAACCCCCTAAATAGCAGATGTTTTAAATGAATGGCCTGACTTTCTTCCCCTCCTCCTCTTTATCAGTGGCATGCACTCACACTGCATTCTTCAGTCTTTTCAATCAATGCTTGCAGCAAAGTGTTCTCTGGACAACCCCAGTTTCAGCACCCAAACTTGCATGCATAATTTTTTGGGCAAGCCCCTTTTTGCACATCCTTAGACTCAGATTTATGCATAGTTGGATATGATTTGATCAATCGAGTGTCAACTGTGTACATCAACCCGGGTTCTATATGCCCCAGAATGAATACCTCCCAAAACACATGTTTTGAAGATTTTGCCATCAACCATTCAGTCATTCTGTCTGTCTGGGCCACCCTCTCCCATACACTCATTCTAGCTGTTTCCTGTTACAGCATAACATCATTCTGTACATAAAAAACCAGGGAATAAAAACATTGAACAAAGCTTTTGCTGAACTTAAAGCAAAGCCCCAGGGCTCATAAATGCTTCCCTAAAGTACATACATAGCTCTCCAATTTACATATAAAGTGCTACAAAAACTGCATGGGAATTGGTTGGAACCAGCATGCTTTGACCCATCCATATATGATACTGCACATACCCTGAACTTCATGTCTGCTCAGTTTATCAACCACAATACTCTTCCTTTTGGCCATTCCGTTTATCTTTCTATTCTAGCCAAGCCAATGGTGTTTTTTCCCCCTCTTTCAGTTAATTATTATTAGCTGGGCTAAACCTCCAAAGGAACTAAGTGACAGGAACGTTCTTTTTGTTCTGTTTTAAATAATGTGCTTAGAAAAGACAGTGGACTTCACAGGAAAGTATCCTGGGGTATACAGAACATAAAGGTATTAGTGCTTTTTCAAGAGTGGGGGATAGTTTACTGTATCTCAACTACTTTACACTTGTCTTTCTCCAAGCAGGCAATAGAAAAATAAACTAAGGGGAGGGATTTCATCCTACACTTCAAAAAGTTTTGGACATGAACAATATCTTTTTAACGAACCTGCCTTTGCAGAATGCTACAGTAAAGCGAAGAAGCACACACACAATGGGGAGGTATTAGATCTCAGTCCTTTCCCTGCCAGGCCCTTGGGAATGTAAACTGTGCTGACTTGTGCCTATAGTGTCTCGGAATTTGACAGGCAGCAGTAAGCTGCTAACGGTTGTTTTAGAGGGGGATTCAATAAGTGGTTTTCTGACGTTTGCTTTGCTTTGCAATGGACAAAAGGCCAGTTGGCATTGCTGAAGCTCTGGCATCTAACGACACCCTTAATTGGCCTCTAATGACATCCCTAAAACCATGCAAACATTAATTGCTACTATTATTAGTGGGAATGGTACTTGGATGGAAAGTGCTGTAGACATGCCAACTCAAACGTCTATACAAGCCAGAGATGGGCACAAAACCACAGCCTTGAAATGAAAAACACCAAACTTGGGGGGGGTCAGAATCTGACCTTTGATCCAGCTTTGAATTTTGTGGCTAGTCTGTGATGGTCCAAAACAAATCTCTGAATCCAAACACCACCAAGCCACAAGGATTTGAAATCCACAACTGGATCCAAATGCTATTACTTCCTCCCATCTCTAGTAAAAGCAGTAATTAAAAGATCTTTGTACACAAAATGACCTCCTTTCTCCTACTTAAAATCCCTCCTTGGAGAATTCTTCCACAGACCCCTTTTCTGAAGAAGGACTTCTGCTAGGATCCCATGCTGTCTCACGCTTGTACCTGCTCAGGATGTTCTAGCGCTGTGTTTGCTGGACCGTGCTCTAATTGAAACAGCAGCAGAGTCCATCAATAGATTTGTACAGAAACAGCTGCACAGCTTGTGCACTCACTAAACAATAATAACTAGAGAGACAGTTTGGTTTGTGAGCCTGGAAGTAATCTTGAGTGCGACTCGCTGTGTGACAATGGCAGAGTCACTTTGCCTCTCTGTGCCTCAGTTTCCCCATCCATAAAATTGGGATGATACAGGGATGCACTGACTGCTCAGTATCATGCTCATTCATATGTAGAGATGGGGCAGTGATGCAAAGTTTTGATAGAAAGCTAAATGCTGACAAAATTCAGGGGGGCAAAGCCAGGGTTTTGGTTTAGTCCGCTATGGAGTTAAGGGCCAGCCATGAAATTCCTTTCTGGATATAACACAAATAATGACATGAATTTCTTCAGTGTTTGGAGAGGTCTGGTCAGGTTCAGCCCCATCTTCTGCTTATTTGTATTCACACAGCCCCTCCAGCTGTGCGTAACAGATCTTACCCAGCTTAGAGGAAATTCTGTCCTGTCTGCCGGACCTGAAGAAACAGCATCAAATGCCTCTGCCCTGCCGCTCACAGGGGAGCAGGCAGGGATCTGAATGGAAAGCACAAGGCGCCACTTCTGAAGATTACTCTAAAGCCCAGCTCTCTGCTCAGGAAGGGAGGTCACAATGACTCATTCCAAGGGCCCGATCCCACTGACTTCACTCACACAAGCAAGTGCAGCACCTTTGGGCTGGGGACAAGTTTTGGACCCCTTCCTCGCACTGTTTTTGGGGCAGCCCTGGAGTTCTGGTCAGGGCTGGCTCCAGGGTTTTTGCCACCCCAAGCAGCAAAAAGAAAAGAAAGAAAAAAGCCGTGATCGTGATCTGCAGCTCTACCGCCGCCGCTTCAGTCTTCGGCGGCAATTCGGTGGCTGGTCCTTCACTCTGACAGGGAGTGAGGGACCCGCTGCTAAATTGCCACCGAAGACCCGGAAGTGTCACCCCTCACCGTTGGCCACCCCAAGCAGCTGTCTGCTGGGCCAGTGCCTGGAACCGGCCCTGCTTCTGGTGTACAAGAAAGAGAGGGCTCTGGGCCTGAGGTGCAGCCTGGGGTTATTCTTCCCTCCTTGCAGGGGTGCGAGGATAAAGGGCTGGCGAACAACACAAGGCAGCATCATAAAAAGGAAGCCATACAGACTGGAACACACACTACAAATGACTCACTCAGTAGACATCCAAGTGGGTTATTAGCTTGTCTCTACAGCCTGAGTGACCTACCTGGAGCCCCTGCCAACTGAAACATCAAGCCCAGCTAGCAAAGGGAAGGATAAAGACCTGTTAAGGGCCCAAGCTACCCCTGGTCTGTCAATCCTGTGGCGGAGGTGGGCCTTTTGTTCTGAGGAGCTCCACCCACCATCCCAGGATTTCAATAGGCCAGATTCTTTCCAGACAAACTGGTGGAACTGATTTCCCCAACCCAGCCCTTACAGAAACTGCTTTACCCATGATTACTTTCTGGGGACTTGTCAGATAAAGAGGCAAGTATTTTCATATGCCCTTTACACTTGCTGTCTATTCAGATGCCAGCCAGAGTATCTGAGACTATAACCTAGGAGGCCACTTGCCCTCTCTGATTACCACCTTGCCACTCTGTGATTTGTGACCCAGAACAACTGTTACCAGCTTGCATGCATTTGTGCAAGGCAGCATGGCACTGCTTTCCCCTGGGGCTTTGGTACCATACGGCTTTGGGAAGGATTTTATGTGCACTGCAGCCTTCACTTTGAAGGGTCTGGAGACTCAGAATGATAGCTTCAAATTGTGCTATTTGTAGTGCAGGCTGCAGTTTGGACTTGTCAATCCTGAGAGCATCCATTTAATTTCTTTGTATGTCAAGGCTCAAAAGCCCTGATGACAGCAAGGGAGAGAGACAGTCTAATGGGATGCTGTGTAGCCTATAGGATTAACCTGCTTGCTTGCATTATATATATATGTATATGTATATATATACATATACATATACATAATATACAATACAATAAACCAAATACTTAAACTATAAGAAAAGATATATATATCTTTTCTTATAGTTTAAGTATTTGGTTTATTGTAATAGATTTATAGATTTATATTAAAGTAACTTTGGCTGTAATGTAAGAGACCTACAGGCCATATCCTGTATGTTAAGCTAAGGCAAAGTTACCCTATCTATATTAAGACCTTTTACCCAGAAAGTAAAGTTGACCTTCATCTTGTTACCTAAATAGATAAGTACCTATGCTATGTCTAGGGCCTTTTATCTAGACCAATAGACAATGGGAGAATGGCAGGGGAGGGGGTTTCAGTTTGTACCCACAGACTTAACAGGTACACCACAAGAAAACGTATGGGCATATGTACATGTCATCAATACGCACTGTGATAGACCCAGGCCAGTTGGGTACAGCAGAATAGCAGAAGGCAGATATACTGGCCACTGGATTAATAGTTTTCTGTTCCCTGACTGACCAGAGCAGGGGCTGCTCCAGGCTAATGAGAACACCTGACTCTGATTAACCTGCAAAGAGTCAGGTGAGGCCATTCAGTTAATGTGACCACCTGACTCTAATTAAGGCCCTGCTGATACTATAAAAAGGGCTCACTCCAGTCAGACAGGGGAAAGCCAGGGAGCCAGCAGAGAGGAAGTGTCACTGAAGGGCTGATTAATGAAGACACCTTCAAACCATTGTTAAGGGAGCCCTAAGGTAAAAGAGAAGCAGGAGAACTGTGGGGAAGTGGCCCAGGGAAATGTAGCAACTCTGGCAGTGAAAGGTTGGCTGCCAACAACTGCTACCATTAGGGTCCCTGGGCCAGAACCCGGAGTAGAGGGCGGGCCTGGGTTCCCCCCAACCCACCACTACAAGAACATCTCCTGGGAGGGGAAGTCAGGCCCCTGTCAGGACAGGAGGCTGAACAGAGACCGTGGGAGTTCTCTCACCAACCTCCTTGCAGGCCTATGATGAAAAGGACTCAGTAGACTGTAACCCTGGCTCTAGAGAGAGAAGGGCTACGTGGAGGGTCACAGTGAGCCACTGAGGCTAGCATACACCGCCTAGAAGCGCAGGACCCACGGGGGCAAGGTCAGAGCTCTGCCACAGCACAAATATGCTAGTTTATGGGGTAAGTGTACCCTAACATTGTGTGGGTGAGGAATGACATTTGGGCATAGGAGGAAGGATTTCTGGCACTTGTGCCCTATGAAAGAGGTGACCCACCTCGCTAGAGTACTCTGCTCTTTCATTCTCACTTTCATTCTATTTCTACTCTATCTCTCTGTCTCTTCTATCTATGATGACTCCTACTAGTAGTAGGCTGTACTTGCTCTTCTTAAACTTTAAGTTTCAAGGGAACTAGCTCAGTTTCCGTAAGTTTTTATTCTTAGTTTATTAGGTTTTGATTTTAAGTTTAACGTAGTCAAGTAAATTCTAAGTAGCATTAGCTTTTTCTAAGCACTGCATCCCCCACTCAAGAATTGAGAAACCTGAACTGCAAGGCTGGTCCTGTGTCTCTTACCACCAGGTTATCAAGGAAGGGTGTGAGTATATTAACCAAAGTTTTGTTGCATATAATATTATATTATCATATGTATCTTTTGAATAGCAGTAATGCAATTGTAACTTTGTAACTCTGAGTATTTTACCATTTACTTACTATTATTGATTTTAATAAGTCTTTCAGGCTACATCTGTCTTAGGGTGAGCTCCCTGTCATACCCCCAAGAGTCCTTTGTGAATTCTGTGGAGCCTGATTTGGGACAAGAACTTTTTTATTTTCTGTGATACAGCAGGGCCAGCGAGCAGTGGGAGAGTGGTCGAGGGGAAGTACATAAACCCTAGGCTAATTAAGGTGTGGTTCCTTGTAGACTAGGGAGGGTTGCTACAGGTTAATTGGAGCACCTGTAGTCAATTAAGGCCCTGTTAGCAACCTAATAAAAAACCCTGCTTCAGGCAGTTAAGGAGGAAGGAGAGAGGATGGGAGCCTGGAGAGATGCTGTGAGACCTGGACAATCAGAGTAAAGGAGACTCCCTCCCCCAGTGTTTAAGGTACCCCACCCAAGGAGGAAGAGGGTAAGAACCTGCAGGGGTTGAGAGGGGCTGAGGCTCAGAGTAAGGAGCAAACCCAGACCCCTCCCCTGCTTTCCTCCTTTACCACCTTCTGGGGCCACTAGTGGGGCCTTTGGTGCCCCAAGAGCAGGGGCAGGGGGTGGTATCTTAGCCCCCCACCAAGAAAAGTGCAGGACCCACGATACTACATTGGCCATCTTGTCATACTTATGATCAAACAGACTGGTGAGCCTAAGACCCATACTAATTACTATTAATTGTTTTTATTTATTAAATAAAACTGATAAATTATATTAACACATCCTGAATCCAGCTGCAGCTGAGAATTCTTGACTTCTAACCCCAGTGCTGATGCCAACTCCCAAGAGCCTTCCTTAGTGTACTATACAATCAAGTAATTTCTATGCCTGTTTTACAGATGGGTAACCATCAGTTAAGCAACCTGTCCAAAGTCAGCAGCAGGGCTAGGACTAGAACCTGGGAATTCTGGGTCCTAAACTAAACATCAGGTCACTTTTACTTTCTGATCACCTACTTTCACTACCAAAGCAAGTCTTTCCTGCAGGATTCCTTCAGCACCTTCTCTCAAGTGTGTCCATGCACATCTCCCATGATTGCGTTATGGGGAGCAAAATCCAAGCATAGTGAGGCAGTGTGGCTTAGTAGATAATGCACCTAGGGGGCCCCAAAGGCCTTAAGCTCTCGTCCTGCACTGTCAGTAAACTGCTGTATGACCTTCAGTCCTGCTTTATCACTGTTTCCCCTCCCACTGTTTCTTTCTCTTGTCTACTTATAAACCCCTCTGGGCAAAGACAGCCTCTCACTCTGTGTTTGTACAGCACTTAACACAATGGGGCCCTGTGCTAGGAGCTACTGTTATGCAAATAATCAACAATCACAGGTGATGTGTGCATATTGATGGTTTGTACCAAAAACACTGCTAATTTTCAAAGCCTTCTGACTATCCCCATTCACCTCCACTAGGGACTGGGGCAGCATTTGAAATGTCTCCTTAAAGCGACACTGTGCCAATTACTTTTGCATTGGATGTTGTTATCCTATAACAGCAGTTTTTAACCTGTGATCCTCAGAGCCCCTAGGGGTCTGCTGACTATGTCTAAGATTTCCAAAGGGGCCCACTCCTGCATTTGAAATTTTTTAGGGGTCTGCAAATGAAAAATGGCTGAAAACCATTGTACTGTATTGATTTTGTCCATTTCTAGTTTAATAACACAAGAAGATAAGAACAGCCACACTGGGTCAGACCAAAGGTCCATCTAGCTTAGTATCCTGTCTTCCAACAGTGGCCAATGCCAGGTGCCCCAGAGGGAATGAACAGAACAGGTAATCATCAAGTGATCCATTCCCTGCATGCATTGATTTCCTCAACCCCCCCCCCCCCCAAATTTAAAGGGGGCTGCAATTACAAGTTAGTTTTTTTATTTACTTATTGCTTAAACTCACTTGTATACTAGCATCATCAGGTGGGTTGGCACAGCTCTGGGAATAATGGAGGTTGCTACTGCATAAACAGAAATGCTGGGACAGTTTTGGCAAAATGTTGGATGATTTTAATATCATCAGCATTGGAATTTTAGATATAAAGAGAAATATTATAATCCAGCCATTATTCTTCAGTTGATTGTAAGAGAAATCAAAGCTTGAGCCTAAATTCTTTCAGACTGCTACATATCATTGCTCCCCTTTTCATCTTGTGCTATGTGAACTTTCTCCCAAAACCAGTGGTCCACTCACTCAAAAGAAGAGACAGGTCCTAGAGACTGGACCAATTGAAATTCTAAAGTTTAAGAGGTCCAGCAGGCAATTAGGGAAAGGTCAGTGCAAACGGAGGTGTATGTTTCTGTTCATAGCTATTTGCCAAAACAATATCTGTAATTTACTGTTGCCTTTAACACTGAGAGGTACTTAACAGGCTGTGCTTTGTAGCAGTTACAGCTAAGGAATGGGAGTCGAGACTCACAGGTACTATTCCTTGCTCTGCTACTTGCTCATTGTATGGCTTTTGACGAATTACTTTAATCTCTCAGGCTGGAGTTTTCAACAGCGTTCTGGATTGACCTAACTCTGCTCCCACTGACTAGACAATCTAATGGTCCCTTCTGGCCTTAAACTCTAACTCTTCCAAATTTACACACATTCCTCACTGATGAATCTCCTAACATGTGACCCTATCCCTTGACTCGACTCTTCCTGAAGTTCCTTTCCTTTTGGAAGGTGGTCCGGGTTAGTTTTTAGAAGCTGACTGTTTGAGTACCTGACAGTAGGAATTCAAAGCCCAGCATCCTTGATAGCTCTTGGCCTTTCATAGAGGAGAGGCTAATCTTTGGTTGATATTTAACTGAGCTTTGTAGCTGCCATACATGACCTCCTGCCATGTATTGTTATGATCTTTCTTTTTCATTTGTGAATTTATTTGATATTTCTGAGATTTTTGGTTCCTGCACAGAGGATGGAACCAGGAGTGCTACCAGCAGGGGTGAGGTATAGTTCTCCCTAGACTGTACACTGTGTCCTTAAATAGCACCCAAGGATTGCAAAGTGCTTTACAAAAGGTGAGTAAGTACTGCACTGTTATCCTCATTTTGGGGAAACTGAGGTACAGGGCAGTGAAGTGAGTTGCCTTAGGCTGCACAACAATTTAGTGGCAGAATCAGGACAGGGCCTTTCTGCCCCAGACAAATCTCACTCTAAGCAATCTCTTGCTGTTTCACAGCAGGCATTAGGTTGTTGGCATTGAGCTGGTTACCACAGCAAGCCTTGGTGACGTGTGTGAAGACAACACTTCACATACATTTGGGAACTAGTTTCACTGACCTGTGGAAGAGGGAGCGTATCTGTCACCTAAGTTCCCTATAAGCTGCGTGGCCATGCAGCAGCCTATTTAGTGCCACTCGGGCAACCCGCCCAGAGACCTGCTGCGGCGGGAGTGCTCCTCTGGTCCTAACCTAGCCCAGCCCTCAACCTGCTGCGTGGCCATGGTGTCCCACTGATGGCCCAGCCCCAACCGCAGCCAGGGCGCACCTACCCAGGCCTGGCCCCAGCCATAGCCGGGAAGGCACAGCCCAAACCTGGGCAGCCCAGCCCCAGCTGCAGCCAGGACAGCATGGCACTGCCCAGCCCCAGCTGTGGCTGGGACTCGGACGGCCCAGCAAGGGGCCAGACCTGCCCTGGTGCCCCTCCCCTGGCCCAAACCCGGCCCTGGCCCAGACCTGCCGGGGCTGTGGCAGCATCCCCACCCCAATCCTCTGCCCCAGCCCTGAGCCCCTCATCCCAGACCCCACCCCAGAGCCTGCACCCCCAGCCAAATCCCTTACACCCCTGCACCCCAACTCTCTGCCCCACCCCTGAGCCCCTCTTCTCCAGCCCCAACCCAGAGTCCACCCCCGCCCCAGCTGGAGCCCTCACACCCCTGCACTCCAACCCTCTGCCCCACCCCAGAGTTCTAGCTGTCCGGGGTGTGGTTTTTCCATGCCACTGACTGATATAGCAAAGCTGATAAAACTTCTCAGTGTAGAAGAGCCTCAGAAAGGGCTTCTCAGGAGCCAGGGAGATCAGTGGGGAGCTGCCCAAGCTAGCTAGCAGTGAAATGCACAGGTGGGGGGCGGAGCCTTAGAGTCATATCCACAAAGGTACTGAAGTGCCTGACTCCCATAGATCTGGGCCTTCAGTGTCTGACCGACAGAGTGCAGGGAGGCACCTCTCTCCACTCAGGTGTGAAACTTCTTCTGGAGTTCGGTACATATCCCAGGTCTCCCACAGGAGCGCCCTAAACCATCAAGCTGTCGGGTAGTCTGGGGTAGGACTCTGTCAATCATGCCTGCGGAAGCTGGTCCACTTTGTATAAATAATTAAATGTTCAGTGGGTCAGAGGGAGAAGCAAGACATTGACTATAACCTTGCGGTTAAGGCACTCCTGTGAGGCATAGGAGTCCTGCATTCAAGTCCCTGCTTCAAATCAGACACGGAGAGGGGAGGAGGATTCAGACCTTGGTCTGCCATATCCCAGAAGCAGGAGGAGGGCCTGAACTAATGGGCTATCGAGTATGCTGATCCAAATGTATGGATGCATGCACACCAGAATTTCTCAGATCCCACTGTCATTTGTATAGGTGAGGTGCATGTCTACCACAGCAGGCCCCACAGGGAATGCCTAATTTGAGAAGCCTGCCAGGGAGTTAGGTGCACAGCTGCCAACTTTCACAATAAGCCAAAAATCAAGCTAACCCCATTTAAAAACAAGGCCAACACTCTATGTGACTAGATCCCCTGGTGTCCAGTCTGGGACTGTGGGGGGGCCCTCTGTGCACCCCTGACTCTCTCCCTCTCTTGCCTCTGCTTTCTCCTTGCCCCTGCTTGCTGAGAGCCGATCAAAAAAAGAAGCTACAAGCCAAAAACTAGCCAACAAGCAACTCACAAGCCAATTAAACCAAAAACAAGTCCAATTTCTGTTTTGTTTTTTTTTTTTCCGGTGATTTGGCATGTCTGGTTAGGTGTGAACTAAGGCTTTGAGCAGCTTGTTAGCTATGGGCCAGCATCAGGCTTTTACCCTAAATCCTTAAATCCTAAAAACACTATCACTGAAATCAGCCTCTGTACCAGCCGACTGGAAGGTAGCTAATGTAACACTGATTTTAAAAATGCTGCAGAGGAGATCCTGGCTCTTACAGACAGGTAAGTTGAACTTGAGTACTGGGCAATTGTAAAAACTATAGAAAAGAACAGAATTATCAGATATATAAATCAATATGATTTGTTGAGGAAGAGTCAATATGGCTTTTGTAAAGGAAATCATGTCTCACAAATCTATCAGGATTCTTTGAAGGTGTCAGCTAGCATGTGGATAACAGTGATCCAGTCAATATAGTGTATTTAGATTTTCAAAAAGCATTGACAAGGTCCCTCACCAAAGGCTCTTAAGGAAACTCAGTAGCCATGTGATAAGAGGGAAGGTTCTTTCAATGGCCAGAGACTGATCCACAAAGATAAGAATAAATAGTCAGATGTCACAATGGAGAGAGGTGAACAGCGGGGTCTCCCAAGGATCTGTATTGAGACCTGTGCTATTCAACAAATTTACTAATGGTCTGGCAAAGGGGGAGAACACTGAGGTGGACAAAGTCTGCAGATAATAGAAATCACTCAAGCTCATTAAGTCCAAAAGCTGACGGCAAAGGGATTTCACAAAACTGGTTGACTGAACAACAAACAAAATGGCAGATGAAATTCAAGATTACATGCCAAGTTACATACGTTGGAGAAAATAATCCCAACTATATGTACTAATTTAGCTGTTACCACCCAAGAAAGATCTTGGAGCCATCATGGATAGTTCTCTGAACACTTCCTCTCAATGTGCAGCAGCAGTCAAAACAGCTAACAGATTGTTAGGAACTATTAGAAAAAGGATAAAAAATAAGACAGAAAATAACATCATGCCACTATCAATCCATGGTGTGCTCATGCCTTGAGTACTGTCCTGCTCTGGTTGCCCCATCTCAAAAAAGGATATAGAAGAACTGGAAAAGGTTCAGAGAAGGGGAACAAAGATGATCTAGGGGGTATGGTGCAGCTTCCATAATGGGGAGATACTAAAAAGATTAGGGTTGTTCATCTTAGGAAAGAGACAAGGAATGGGTGATATGACAGAGGTCTATTAAATCGTGATTGGCATGGAAAAAGTGAATAGAAAAGTATTCTTTACCCTTTCCCACAAAACATAAATCAGAGGTTGGCCAATGAAATTAATAGGCAGCAGGTTTAGCACTAACAAGAAGCACTTTTCATACACCATGCAACTAACCTGTGGAACTCATTGCCAGGGGCTATTGTGATGGCCAAAAGTATAACTGGGTTTAAAAAAAATGGTTAAATTCATAGAGGATAGATCCCTCAATGGCTATTACCCAACATGGGCAGGGACACAACTCTATGCTTAAGGTGACCCTAAACCAGAAGCCAGGAGGTAAAACAGAGGTGGATCACTCTAGAATTGCCCTGCTCAATTCATTCCCCTAGAAGCTTTGATATGAGTCACTGTTGGAGAAAGGATACTGGGCTAGATGGACCATAGATTCTTATGCCCACTGGTGGAAACTTCAGCATCTACAAGATTAGGTGGTGGTGGAACAATTGTGTTGAGAATGTCAGTGGGGCCTAGATGTTGGACGGAGGCACTTAAAGAGGCCCGATTGCCTCTTTTGGCACCTAAGTTCCTTTGTGGAGAGAATAGCACTTCCTTACCTCACAGGGTGTTGTAAGGATAAATAGGTTAGAGATGAGGATACTGTGGTAATAGAAAGAGATGGGCCTTTGCTATATAGAGTTTACAGGCCTGAATTTGCAGTAAACCCAAAGACTGAGCAACTAGATTGATCACACTCATTCTGGTATGCAAGTGCCTACAGTCCCTCATGAAGGATATGCACGGATTTAAGGAGAAAGATACACTGCTTTTAGCTCTGAATTTAAGCTCCTAGGTCCCAAGGACTTGTCAATTACTTTAATTTAGTTTAATTTCAGTGTCTTTGCAGCTCAGTTTCCGCATGGCTCTTTCCACTGCCAGTGTTCGGAGACCGTAGCAACTTCAAATTAAATATCAATCACAGCATTAAGGTCAAGTAGTTTGATTCCATTAACAGGCAGCTAGATTCAACTTCCATATAATGAACAGTCTATAACCTCCTAATGATCCTGAGAGAAAAACTGGGCAGTGCAGTTAGCTCTAGCATTCAATCATTGGCACCCCATTGACATAGGGGATGGCAGAATTGATTCAAAACGTCCATTCATCTGCCAAGAAATCTCATCTGAAATTATTCTGATCTGTAACAAATCTGTGTGAGTATCAATTTAAAGACAAAGCAAGAGAGATGGATTTCAGCTGGGCCTTTCAGTCTTAGCTTCTAAATTTTATATATATATATCTGTACCTCGCTTTTTAACTGAGGTTAGGGATTTTTTTTCCTACTATGGGGTGATTGCCAAAAAGAAATAAAGCTTTGTTGGAGGGGATGCATGGTCTAGTAGCTAGAGTACTGACCTGCGAGTCAGGAGACCTGTGTTCTGCTCCTGGGTTATGATTACTTGTATTCCCACAGCCATATCATTTGTATTACCATAGCTCAGGGGTGGGCAAACTTTTTGGCCTGAGGGTCACATCGGGTTTTGTAAATTGTATGGCGGGACAGTTAGAGGAGGGGTCGTGGCCCGGCCCCCGCCTCCTATCTGCCCATCACCCCCAAGACTACTGCTCCATCCAACCCCCCCATTCCCTAATACCCCCCTCTCCTCAGGACCCCTGTCCCATTCCCACACTCCCGCTTCCTGTTCCCTGACTGCCCGCGGACCTCTGCCGCCCCATCCAACCCCTCCTCTCATTCCTGACAGCCTCCCTGGGACCCCTGCCCCATCCGATCACCCCTTCTCCCTGCCCCTGACTCCCCCCTGGCACCCCATCCAACCATCCCTCCTTCCTGACTGCCCCTCCCTTGTTCCCCCTGACTGCCACACCCCCCTAGCCACACCCCCACACCCTGATGACCCCCCCCCAAACTCCCCTGCCCTCTATCCAATCCCTCCTGCTCCCTGCCCCCTTACCATGATGCCTGGAGCACCAGCGACTGGCAGCACTACAGCCGAGCTGCCCAGCTAGAGCTCAGGGGCCAGGCAGGACAGTCCCGTGGGCTGTAGTTTACCCACTTCTGCCATAGCTGTACCATTACCTAGTCATGGACCAGGACCTTATTGTGCTAGGCGCTGTACAAACACAGATCAAAAAGACTAGCCAGCTGTGTGATACATCACCTTTGTTCCCTCCTCCACATCCTTTCTTTCCCTTGTCTATTTAGATTGTATGGCTTTGGGAGCAAGGCCTGTCTCTTACTACGTGTTTGTACAACACCTACCACAATGATGTCTCGATCTCGATGGCGGCTACTAAAGTTCCCTTTTTCTGGCCAGCTCTACTTATTGCAAAACTCTGTCATACCAGCTGCAAACGTCCATTTTTCCACTTCCCCCACACGCATCTCCACCCCTCCTCCCATGCTGCCCTTCACACTCAGAACAGATCTGACCGCTTCCTTTGTTTTGCTGAGTGTTCAGTGGCAGGTTCAGAGCAACATGCCTACTCCAAACAACACCTTCCAACACCAGCAAAGGCTGCTGCACCTCATGGGGTACGGTGGAATTCTCCCTGGTCAGAGGGCACGACTGCCCACCCATAGGGGCTTATGCCAAGGGAAGGTGTTTCACCACTGGGCCATGATGGAGGGGAAATTGTAGAGGCTTTGCATTCGCACAACCTCACCCCAGGTGGGCTTTCCTCTGCCAGGTGCTTGCCGATACTGGTGTGAATCTGACATCTTAGGAGTAATCGACATGTGCAGATTAAAAGTAACTAAACCCTAACGGGGTTAACCCTGCCTGCCTTATTTACAACCCCAAGTCCTGGGGAACCTTGCACCTCTGGAGCCAGTGAGCTATGGGCTTTAGAACTCTCGTAGCTACATGATAGCTCAGTGGTTTGAGCATTGGCCTACTAAACCCAGGGTTGTAAATTCAATCCTTGAGTGGGTCATTTTGGGATCTAGGGCAAAAGTCTGTCTGGAGATTGGTCCTGCTTTGAGCAGGGGGTTGGACTAGACGACCTCCTGAGGCCCCTTCCAACCCTGATATTCTAGGATCCCAGCCTCATTGATGGACAGTTTGCCAGCTTGGAAACACAGCTGAACTTTATACTGGAGCATGAAGAAATTATCTTGAAAATTAACTACTATAACAAAAAAAGCTTGACAGAAGGATGACTTAGAATCATAGAATATCAATGTTGGAAGGGACTTCAGGAGGTCATCTAGTCCAACCCCCTGCTCAAAGCAGGACCAATCCCACACTGTTATAAAACAGGAGTCCCTCAACTGACAGAGAGATCAAACTCAGGTCCGCCATGTTCTACCACAGACCATCACAAGCCATGATTTTGACTCCACCATTTTGGTGACATCTGTTTAAAAACCATACTTTTAGAAAAAAACAAACCAACTCTAAAGCACCTACTGGAGCAATGAAGAACCCTGTATTTCAGATGGTAAGATCATTATTTACTCTTCTTGGCACAATTATTGCATTGTTGCCTAGGTACTTTGTAGATTTTATTCACTTTGCCCTCCACAAAATATGTTCTTTTAAAAGCACTCGGCTAGTCACTCGAGCAAAGAAGAACAAACAACACAACTCCAACCTGAAAATAGCCCTTTTTTAAATTAAAAAGTCAATTCCATTTAAAAGTGCAGACATGTTCATTAAAACGACTGTTAAAATAACATCACAGCATCCCGTATTTATTCCCTTTCAATTACTTCAGATCTGATTTGCCCACTGAAATAAACATTATGAGCCGAATTCTGTGCTCCTGTGAGATGACCCAAAGACACTGGCTCTGTACCTGTCAGCACTGCAAACAAAACCTCGGATCAGAAAGACAAAGATCTACAAATTGCATATGAGAAACTGATCTGAAGGTCAGAACGACTGGATGAGGTGCTAGGATAACTGGGTTCTATTGTTGACCAGTAATGTGATATGTGATCTTAGGCAATCTCCTGAATTATTGTGTCTCAGAATATCCATTGGTAAAATTAGTGTAATATCTAGGGCTGGTCAAAAATTTTCTGCCTACATTTTTTTTAAATGGAAAATTGAATTTTCAACTAATCAAAAAGAAAAGTGTCTGCTTTCTGCAGAACTCTGCAACTTTCCATTGAAAAACCTAAATCTGCTTTTCAGCTTAAATTGTCAAAAGTAGAAATTGTCACTAAAAAAAATATGAAACTCATTTTCTGATAGGATCTAGTAGTAATCTGTGTTTCTCTACAATGATGTTTGTAAAGTACTTGGAGATCCTTGGATGAAATATGATGTATAGTCAGAAATTGTCATTGTCAGTAGAGATTCTGCAATCAGAATGTAGCTGTCAATTTTGCCGGATGTGCGTAAGGCAGAGTAGAACCCAGCAGGATTTTCCAGACCAGTCTTAACTCCACAGTTATAACAGGAGCAGAAGGATGAGGTAAGACCCAAATACCCACAAGAATCAGATCCAGTGAATAAGAAGGTGCTGTTTTCACACAGCAGCTTTTCTGATCATAACTGCACTGCAAAGTTTACAGAGCACTTCAGTCCTGGACTAAGAATTTCATTCCAAATTCTCAAATTAATCACCTTCTGCATAATGCACTTCTGGAACGGCCAAAGTAATTGACCCTTCGAGCCTTATACAATAATTTTCAGAAGTTCGAAAGCCACAAGATACACGCAACCTGCACCACCCCTGTCTCTGCGGGGCAGAAGCCCCTAGTCCCACCACCCCACCACAGGGCAGAAGTCCTGAGCTCCCCCAACCCATCACCGCCCAGTCTGGTAGGTGGAGAATGGGGGCATGCTTGGGGGGCTCCGCAAGCCACACTTTAATTGTAAAAGAGCTGCATGCAGCTCATAAGCCGCAGTTTGGCCATGCCTGCTATAAAGCAACACAAAGCCCCTTTGCAATAAGTGAGATGGGATAATGAAAGAACCTTTTTCCCAGATGACCAGAGTGACTCTTGCTGTCAGTGGCAGAACTTGCACTGACTTCAACAGGATCCGGATCTGAGTCAAGCACTGCCACACTTCCCTCTCTCTCAAGCTGGGCTGAGTCCAGTTTAAGGAAACAGAGCAGCCAGGAGTATCTGAGGTTAAAGAGACCCAGAGCTACAACCTTTTCCACCTCTTACCACTTCTATCTTCTTGCTCAGTAGGTACAACCACTTGAAGAATTATAATCAGCACCTTCATTGTCCACAGACACGAATAAATCCATCCTCCTCATCCCTGTGAGGCTAGTATTATTAGCTCTATTTCATGGATGGAAAAACTGAGGCAGAGAGGTGACATGACCTGCCCAAAGCCACCCAGGGTGGGAACGTCAGCGTCAGGAATAGAACTCAGAAGGTTGGATCTCCACCATTACTCTGTGCAGATCTCAACACCAGGCTTCTCAGAGTAGCTGCTCTTATGGGTTTAAGATTGCTTTATGCTACCTGCTCGAGTAGCTCCTTTGGCAGCTTAGTCGCCTATTGATCATCCACCTTTATAATAAAAATCCCTTCTTGCAATCCAGCCTAAAGCTCCCCTTCATTAGCTTTAATTCCTGACCTCATGTGACTCTTGTACCTTGTGGCATGAATGAGCCTTGTCCTAGATCCTCGTGTGAACCCATCAAGAAGTTGTAAAGCATGATTAAGTCACCTCTCAGCTGCCTTTTATTTTTTTCTTGCAAGGCTGAACCTATTCAGCCCTTGAAACCTGTCTTTGCAAGGCAGGCCCCTTCGCCTCTTGGAACAAATGCTGGAAAACTCTTTTTGAAAGAATCTCAGTAGGCGGCCATTTAAAAAAAAAAAAGGCAGCTGTAGCCTCTCTGTAGTGAGAGTTTCAAAAGCACCCAGCAATGGTTGGATTCTGCTCCCAGTGAAATCAATGGAAGTTTCACCAGTGCCTCCAGTGGGAATGGAATCAGGCCAACCCTGAGAACTTGTGCAAATGCCACCCTACATGCATTGGTCCGGCATTGAAAGGCCCTTTATATAGACCAATAAAACCTGTCACCTGCTCACTCCTTGCCCTGTACTGCCCCTGTACTGCTTTTCTTGGAGGAGTGGAGAGGCTTTTAAAAGGTCATTTGCTCTGCTAGGACTGACCTGCAATCCGCCTCTTGGTGCCTAGATAGCACTGCACAGATCATCACTACAGACTAACAAATCCTCCTGTCGTGAACCTATACAGAGCGCTGCCACAGCCCCTCAGAGAGTCCCACCCCACAATAAGCCTCATCTTTTCAGTCAAATCATCAGTCCATGCTGTCATAAACAGATAGTTAAGTGTTAATGTCTCTCTTACCTGTAAAGAGTTAACAAACAGGGACCCCAAACACCTGACCAGAGGACCAATCAGAAGACAAGATACTTTCAAATCTCATGGGAGGGAAGCCTTTGTTTGTGGGTTTGGGGTTTGGCTTTGTTCTCTCTGGGTCCTGGATGGGACTAGAGGTGCAATCGGGTTTCTGCCAATCTCCCTGCTACAGTCTCTTATCTATTCAGAATTGTAAGTAAGAAAAGGCGGTCATGGTCTTTTAATTTTTTTTTTTTCATTTATATATGTGTACTTGCTGGAAGTAGCTTAAATTGTGTTTCTGCTGGAGAAAGTTTCTTTCTATTGTTTATAAGTTGAAAGACCCTGTAACTGTTTACCATCTAAATTGCAGAGATAAACCTTTTACTTTTTTTCTTTCTTTTTTTATTAAAAGTTTTGCTTTTAAGACCTGTCTGATTTTTTTCTGCTAGTTAAGGGTTCAAAGGAATTGGTGGGAAGCAAGGAGGGAAAGGTAAATTTGTATTGCCTCTGAGTGAGGGGTAGAGAGAAACTTGATCTCTTGGTGTGGTGATTCAAGAAGTTGAATCAGGTGATCTCCTAGTGTTTCCAGGGCGGGAAGGAGCTGGGACGAAGAAGAGAGGGGGAAGGGAATGGTTTATTCCCCTTTGTTGTGAGACTCAGGGAATCTGGGTCTTGGGGTCCCCAGGGAAGGTTTTGCCAGAGGGTATCAGGCCCTGGAAAATTCCTGATTGGTGGCAGCATATCAGACCTAAGCTGGTAATTAAGCTTAGGGAAATTCATGCTAGTACCCATATTTTGGACGCTGAGGTCCAGATTTGGGAATTATACTACGACACACGCACACTTTTTTTTTTTAAATGATGTTAATGAATTTGGGAAGGACGAGACAGAAACCAAACTCACTAGGCCTAATTCTTCCCCAGTGTAATCCCACCAAGGTCAATTGATTTTCATAAGGGATGAATCTGGCCCATTTTCTTTTGTGATTTGAAGGAAGGTTATCAGAGGTAGAAGGTTAGTACATTATCCAACTCTGCTACCTACACAAAACATACATGCACTTTTATTTATGCCTTGGATGTAAAATAGACAGAGCACTGAAAAAAATATTTAGCATGGGCCAAACTGACACAATAGACACCATAGCAGAAGCCTGGAATGAGGCTGAATTTTCTATGAGAACATAGGTGACTTTACCACCATGTCTTGCGTTTCTGGGCTAAAGAAGTTGACATTGTCCCTTTAAGAGCTCCTGGGTTCACCCTAAGCCTGGGTCCCATTGAAGTTGGTGTAAGAAAGAAGAAAGCACAATGCTTAAATCACAGCTGGTCACTTGAACCTCCTCGAGTAACTTTTTGGCACACAAGAAATGTCTGACCACGGGGGAAACAGAGTTCAAGTCAACAAAAATTCCCATCTTGCTTCTGGGAATAAAAACTCATGAAACTAATTGTGAAAGATATTCTACTTACGGCTTAGTCCATGCTAAGTGATCCTGGGTGTCTAGGTAGCAATCTCCAGTGGCTAATCTCAACCCTACACTGCAGTGTGCTGTATACAGTAAACCTATCAGATACCTCACCCAGCTGCACAAACATTTGCTGGCCCTCCCAGACCAGTACTCTCTCCTGATGGGGACTAAAATAAGGAAACACTTTAGGAACAGCTTGTCCAGGTGAGGTGGGAGTGGGTCCAGTGGCTGAAAAGAAAACTCGGGGTTCTGTTCCTGGTTCTGCTACAAGGTGCCTTTGGGCAAGACACACAACATTTCTGGATGCTAGCTTTGAAGAGGGGCTGATAATACTGACCTACCTCATAGAGGATATGTGAAGCTAAATTAATAAATGTCTGCCAAGCATGTTACATTCTTGGATGGAAAATACTATAGCCATGCAGCAAACTGATACTATGTATGTGCCCCTTTGCCCTCTAATGAAGGGGATCAGAACAACATATTATAGGTCCTATACTGCTCACTTACAGAGGTTCTCCTTTTGCTCAAGCAGCAGCAGCTTGATGTGCTTGCATGTGTCTGTACAGACAAACATACCCATGTATCATGAGGGATATGCACCTGACTCAAAAGCCAAAACAAAAATAAATCAGTGCAAATTAACTGTGTTATCGCAAGCTGGACTGTCTTTAAGAGGGAAACTCTTCTTATGGGAAAAGCAGGAATATGCAATGACACTCACAATGTAAATAAGAGATCCAAGCCATGGTTCAAAGAGGATAATTTTGTCCAAGGTGAAATAATACCATAATATCTGATACTTACATCGTACATGTCACCTAGATGCTTAGCAGATTCCAGGAGTACTTTATGCTGCCTTTTTTTGACCCCTAAGTGCAATGATAAAATACTTTAAAAGTTTCAACTCTATTTTAGATCCACTTCCAGGAGACAGCTGTAGGGCAAAACCCTGTTCTTCCTGTTAAAAGCAAGGGGAATGCCATTGAGCTCCATGGTGCTACCACAGTATCAAACCAATGTGAGACTAGAATCAGGACTTCAGAAGAGTCACTCCAGATTTACACTCACATAAGTGAGAGCAGAATTTGGCTCATCTATTCAATTTCTAAAACATCCCTTGCAAAGAGGGATGTTTAATATTACAAGTGATGTAACGCCTCCCTCTGCTACCACTGGCACTGACATGGTATGACATTGGAATGTGACTTCATTTGGAATACAAAATGTGAACAAGAAAACATATAGCTAAAACTGCTGATTGAATCAGAGACTGTGGCCCCAGTTCAGCAAAGTGCTGTTGTATGACTTCGGTCTGGTCTACACTAGTTGGGGGGATCGATCTAAGATACGCAACTTCAGCTACAAGAATAGAGTAGCTGAAGTTGACATATCTTAGATCAAATTAAAATAACTTATTTCACATCCTCATGGCGCTGGATCGACGGCCGCAGCTCCTCCGTCGACTTTGCTTCTGCCTCTTGCACTGCTGGAGTTCAGCAGTTGAAAGGAGAGCAATCAGGCATTGATTTATCGCGTCTACACTACATGCGATAAATCGATCCCCGATAGATAGATCACTACCCGCCAATCTGGCGGGTAGTGTAGCTGTACCCTAGGAGATGTCCCTGAACCAGAAACTTCCAAAACTGGGGATGTTTGAAATCTGGACCCAAACTCATGTTCTAATGTGGTCTAAGACAATAAGGCACTTTATCTGCAATGGGCCGAAGTGGTACCCCAAACCTGAATATCCCCAATCCTCGGAGTTTCCATGTTAAAATACTGATCCAAACCTAGATCCACATTTCATATGTAAGGCCTCACTCTACTTGTTAATTAATAATGACAAAAAAAGTATTACGAGAAAATTCCATGTTGGGGCCCTGGTGACAAATTATTCAACCTTTTGCTCAGGTAATTATGGAATTATGTGGCCTTCCATTACAAACTGTAGTCATTCAGCTGGTCTCAGTAGTAATAGATTTGACTATTATTAATAGAATTAATATTAATACTTAAGCTGAAGACTAACTACTTAGTGGTCTGAGTTTCAGGCTGTAAATACCTAGACTCCTTGGAAACACAGATTCAAATCCCGCAAAGGTTGATGCAGTCTAAATTCCATGCATTCTACTATGAGTCGATCTGTTAGCTGAACCTATGGCAATTCAAGATCCTTTAGCATAGAGACTTGCTCAAATGTGCTTGGTCAAAGTTTCCCTTCCTCACCATTCTTCTATGTATCAGTTATCTGCCACCCTTCAACCCCCTATAGGTATAATGCCATAAAGTGCTCTGGGTTCATTTGGTTTGGCAGGTACTGAATAAAGTCAGATATTATTATTGTTATAATATTACTTTGTCATGGACAAGTTTAATCAATCCATGGCACTGATTTCTTCTTTGCATTGTGGGTCTCTCTTGCATATTCTGTGTGAGTTCCAGGCCTTGATATATTACAGATGTCAATGGCAGTTTCACATGTGGAAGGAGTGCAATATATGCAATAGAAATCAGAAGAGGAGAATTTATCCCTCCTTCCCCAACCCCTGACTTTTAACTAGTCTTGGGCCCTGCTAGAAATATTCCTGTTAATGAGACACTTATATATATATTAAGGACAAGAGAGTTATCTCTTCACAAGAAGAAGTGTTGTCAAATTCTGCAGTTTTAATCACAAATCTCAGAACATTTGGTATTTCTCTTAAACCTAGAGTGATGTGATTACATGGGAATATCAGCTTTCATCTGAAAACAAAAAGTAAGTTTCTAGCCCTCACGGCTGCAGACAATAAAGTGAAAACGCGAACCCCAAAGGCCTCAAAAATCAGAAGACAAAAAACAAACAACTTCAAATCTTTCCTTCTCTAAAATCATGATTTGTAAGCCAACCTCATGATTTTGGGGGCCTGAGTCATGAGATTTGAACTTGAGGTTGGCAGCACTGCAGAGGTCATGCAATACAGCGCGTAAACTCAGAAGACACTGTCACACTCAGACTTAGGGCATGTCTACATGGTAATCAGAGGTTTGAGTGCAACATATGTAGACAGACCTGAACTAGCTTTGGTCTAGCTACCTCGGATAACAATAGCAATGAAGCCGCAGCAGCATGGCCCAGACACTAGACTACATACTGAGGGCTCCAAACAAGGTTGTACAGCCCCCATGGCCACAGTTTCATGACTGTTGCTCTCTGAGCTAGCTAGATCAAAACAAATTTGGCTATGTCAACATATGCTACAGTCACACCTCTGATTGCAGTGTAGATGTACCCTGTGGGAGGTGAGTCGCATGCATGAAAGAATATTTTTACACTTAACTTGTGGCAAAGGCATCACTGAGCCCTGGTCTACACTACAAATTTAGGTCAAATTTAGCAGCTTTAGATCGATTTAATCCTACATCCGTCCACACGATGAAGCTGTTATTTTTTACTTAAAAGGCTGTTAAAATCTATTTCCGTAGTCCTCCCCCAATGAGAGGATTAGCACTGAAATCGACCTTGCCAGATCGAATTTGGGGTAGTGTGGTCGCAATTTGACAGTATTGGCCTCCAGGAGCTATCCCAGAGTGCTCCATTATGACCACTCTGGACAGCGCTCTCAACTCCGATGCACTGGCCACGTAGACTGGAAAAGGCCAGTGAAATTTTGAATCTCATTTCCTGTTTGGCCAGCATGGTGATCTGCAGGTGAGTGAAGATCTCATCAGCAGAAGTGACCATGATGGAGTCCCAGAATCGCAAAAGAGCTCCAGCATGGACCGAATGGGAGGTACAGGATCTGATCAATATGTGGGGAGATGAATCCATGCTATCAGAACTCCGTTCCAAAAGACAAAATGCCCAAATATTTGAAAAAAATCTCAAAGGGCATGAAGGACAGAGGCTATAATAGGGACCCACAGTACGGCCACATGAAACTTAAGGAGCTGAGGCAAGCCTGCCTAAAAAACAGGAAGGCAAACAGCCGTTCCAGGTCATAGCCCCAGACATGCTGCTTCTATGATGAACTGCACGCCATTCGAGGTGGTGCAGCCACCACTACCTCACCCCTGTGCTTTGACTCCATCAATGGAGTAGCACGCAACAGGGATGCGGGTTTGGGGATGATGATGAGGAGGTTGAAGATAGCTCACAGCAAGGAAGCAGAGAAACCGGTTTCCCCAACAGCCAGGAACTGTTTCTGACCCTGGACCTGGAGTCAGTACCCCCTGAACCCACCCAAAGCTGCCTCCTGGACCTGCCAGGCGGAGAAGGGACCTCTCGTGAGTGTATCTTTGTAAATATTATACATGGTTTAAAAGCAAGTGTGTTTAATGATTAATTTGCCCTGGCATTTGCAGCCAGTACAGCTACTGGAAAAGTCTGTTAACGTGTCTGGGGATGGAGCGGAAATCCTTCAGGGACATCTCTATAAAGCTCTCCTGGATGTACTCCCAAAGCCTTTGCAAAAGGTTTCTGGGGAGGGCAGCCTTATTCCATCCTCCATGGTAGGACACTTTACCACACCAGTCCAGTAGCTCGTAGTCTGGAATCATTGCGTAACAAAGCATGGCAGCTTATGGTCCCAGTGTTGCAGGCATTCAAACAGCATCCATTCTTTATCTCTCTGTGTTACCCTCAGGAGAGTGATATCATTCCTGGACACCTGGTTGAAGGTGCCTATTCCTGCTGGGCTGTTTGCCTGTAGCTGAACAGAAATGTTCCCCACTGTTAGCCACGCAGTGGAGGGCTGAAGCGATCATTCCAGAGAATTGGGGGGGGGGAAGAGGTTAGTTGGGTTTGCACTGCCCGTTAACCCAAAAACCATAGCCCTTCCTCCTTTTATATGGCCAGCCCAACAGCTGCTTGGTATGGGAAATGAGGGCGCTGCTTTTTTAAACCATTCCCACATGTTATTAAGGTTAAAGAAGCCAAAAGACTGTGTCTTACCATGGCTGCCTGCAAGCCAAATTCTGTTGCCCGGCCCTGCGTGAAAGATCTCTCACACCAAACCAGCAAACCCTCAATAAGAGGCAAAATGAGACCTTATACCAAAAGCACATGTGCTCTGTAATGTTAACAGCAAGGTTTACCGTGAAAGAGTTTACCCATTGTTCTCTAAAATGTGTCTTTTTAACTACCACTCTCCTTTTTTTTCCTCCACCAGCTGCAAATGTTTCAACACTCACACTATCTTCTCCTTCCCAGAGACAAGAAAAGATTAGAAGGCAAAAAAAAAAACGCACTCGCGATGAAATGTTCTCTGAGCTCATGCAGTCCTCCCACACTGAAAGAGCCCAGCAGAATGCATGGAGGCAGACAATGTCAGAGTCCAGGAAAGCACAATATGAATGCACGGACAGGCGGCGGGCTGAAGATAATAAGTGGCGGGCTGAAGATGATAGATGGCATCAGCTTGGTGACAGAAGGTGAGAGGCAATGCTGAGTCTACTGGAGGAACACACTGATATGCTCCAGTGTATGGCTGAGGTTCAGGAAAGGCAGCTTGAGCACAAACCACCGGTACAGCCCCTGTGTAGCCAACTGCCCTCCTCCCCAAATTCCATAGCCTCCTCACCCAGATGCCCAAGAACATGGTGGAGGGCCTCCAGGCACCCAACCACTCCACCCCAGAGGACTTCCCAAACAACAGAAAGCTGACATTCAATATGTTTTAAAGTGTAGTGTGGCCTTGTCCTTCCCTCGTCCCCCACCCCTCCCGGGCTACCTTGGCAGTTATCCCCCTATTTGTGTGATGAATTAATAAATAATGCATGAATGTGAAGCAACAATGACTTTATTGCCTCTGCAAGCAGTGATCAAAGGGAGGAGGGGAGGGTGGTTAGCTTACAGGGAAGCAGAGTGAACCAAGGGGGAGGGGGAGTTCATCAAGAAGAAGCAAACAGAACTTTCACACCATAACCTGGCCAGTCATAAAACTGGTTTTCAAAGCTTCTCTGATGCACACCGCACCCTCCTGTACTCTGCTAACTGCCTTGGTGTCTGGCTGCATGTAATCAATGGCTAGGCGATTTGCCTCAACCTCCCACCCCGACATAAATGTCTCCGTCTTACTCTCACAGATATTGTGGAGCGCACAGCAAGCAGTAATAACAATGGGAATATTGGTTTCACTGAGGTCTATCCGAGCCAGTAAACTGCACCAGCGCGCTTTTAAATGCCCAAATGCACATTCTACCGCCATTCTGCACTTGCTCAGCCTATAGTTAAACAGCTCCTGACTACTGTCCAGGCTGCCTGTGTACGGCTTCATGAGCCATGACATTAAGGGGTAGGCTGGGTCCCCAAGGATAACTATAGGCATTTCAACATCCCCAACGGTTATTTTCTTATTTGGGAAGAAAGTCTCTTGCTGCAGCTTTTGAAACAGACCTTTCCTGGCCATTCCACATTGATATTGGTGAAACGTCCCTTGTGATCCACCAGTGCTTCAGCACCATTGAAAAGTACCCCTTTCGGTTTATGTACTCGCTGGCTTGGTGCTCCTGTGCCAAGATAGGGGTATGGGTTCCATCTATCACCCCACCACAGTTAGGGAATCCCATTGCAGTAAAGCCATCCACTATGACCTGCACATTAACAGGTGTGTTGTAAACAAGACACGAGAAGTCATTCTTCCGCTCTACTCTGTGCTGGTTAGGCCTCAACTGGAGTATTGTGTCCAGTTCTGGGCACCGCATTTCAAGAAAGATGTGGAGAAATTGGAGAGGGTCCAGAGAAGAGCAACAAGAATGATTAAAGGTCTTGAGAACATGACCTGTGAAGGAAGGCTGAAAGAATTGGGTTTATTTAGTTTGGAAAAGAGAAGACTGAGAGGGGACATGATAGCAGTTTTCAGGTATCTGAAAGGGTGTCATAAGGAGGTGGGAGAAAACTTGTTCACCTTAGCCTCTAACGATAGAACAAGAAGCAATGGGCTTAAACTGCAGCAAGGGAGATTTAGGTTGGACATTAGGAAAAAGTTCCTAACTGTCAGGGTAGTTAAACACTGGAATAAATTGCCTCGGGAGGTTGTGGAATCTCCATCTCTGGAGATATTTAAGAGTAGGTTAGATAAATGTCTGTCAGGGATGGTCTAGACAGTATTTGGTCCTGCCATGAGGGCAGGGGACTGGACTCAATGACCTCTCGAGGTCCCTTCCAGTCCTAGAGTCTATGAATCTATGAATCTATTTCCCAGAGTCATTACCCTTGATAGCAGCAGCTGTTTGATTGTGTTGGCTACTTGCATCACAGCAGCCCCACAGTAGATTTGCCCACTCCAGATTGATGCCTAACTGACCAGTAGTTGTCTGGCGTTGCAAGCTTCCACAGGGCTATTGCCACTCACTTGTGAACTGTGAGGACTGCTCTCATCTTGGTATTCTGGTGCTTCAGGGCAGAGGAAAGCAAGTCACAAAGTTCCATGAAAGTGCCCTTACACCCGCGAAAGTTTCGCAGCCACTGGGAATCATCCCAGACATGCAACACTGTGCGGTCCCACCAGACTGTGCTTGTTTCCTGGGCCCAGAATCGGTGTTCCATGGCATGAACCTGCCCCATTAACCCCATGATGTCCACACTGCAGGGGCCCGTACTTTGAGAGAAGTCTGTGTCTATGTCCTCATCACTCTCGTCACTGCGCTGCCATCGCCTCCTCACCTGGTTCTGCTTTTGCAGGGTCTGGTTCTGCATATACGGCAGGATAATATGTAGGGTGTTAAAAGTGCTCATAATTATGGCAGTGATCTGAGAGGGCTCCATGCTTGCCGTGCTATGGCATCTGCCCTGAATGAAAGGTGTGAAACAATTGTCTGCTGTTCCTCTGATGGAGGGAGGGGTGACTGATGACATGGGTTACAGGGTTGTCATACAGAATGGCCCCCTCAAGGATTGAACTCACAACCCTGGGTTTACCAGGCCAATGTTCAAACCACTGAGCTATCCCTCCGCACATTATTCATGGAGGGAGGGAGGAGCAAATGAATACAAAACAAATCTGGTCTCTTTATTGTTTTGATCCACTCCATCTCTCTTATACATATTAGGCTGTCAGCAGATGGTGCAGTACAACTGCTAGCCATTGTCATCTCCTGGCTGCTCCCCAGAAGATGGTGCAATATGACTGCTAGCCATCGTCGTCTCCTGGATGCTCCCCAGAAGATGGTGCAGTATGACTGCTGGCCATTGTCATCTCCCATTTATGTCCAGGCGCCCCCGGCCAACCTCACCAAGGCCAACCAGGAGCACACATATCTGCCCAGGTGTCCCTGACCAACCTCATCGAGGTTGGCTAAAAGAGCACCCAGGAGACAACAACGACAGCTACCAGTCATAATGCACCATCTGCTGCCAAAAGGCAATGAGCTGCTGCTGTGTAGTAATGCAATACTATGTCTGGCAGCACTCAGGAGACGTACGGTGACAGTGAGCTGAGCGGGCTCCATGCTTGCTGTTGTATGTCGTCTGCATGGGTAACCCAGGATAAAAGGCGAGAAACGATTTATTGCCATTGCTTTCATGGGGGGGGGGGGGGCTGACGACATTTACCCAGAACCACCCACGACAATGTTTTTGCCCCATCAGGCATTGGGAACTCAACCCAGAATTCCAATGGGCGGCGGAGACTGTGGAAACTGTGGGATAGCTACCCACAATGCAATGCTCCAAAAGTCAATGCTAGCCTCGGTACTGTGGACACAATCTGCCGAGTTAATGGCCTTAACGGTCTTAAGTGGGGACGCACACAATCAACTGTATAGAATTGATTTTTAAAAAATCAACTTCTATAAATTCAACCTAATTTCATAGCATAGACATATCCTTAGTATGAAGCAGTTACTGAGCTGTTCTGGAAATGCTGCTGCATTTTATCATATAAGTCTTAGAGAAGAGAACAGGCCAAGAACCAATATAGGGAAGAAGGTGAATTACAGTTCAACTCATACAGAAAAGCCCATCAATCATTGGTGTGAACAGCAATGGAAATGATGTATCATCGCATTGCTGCTCTTATTGGTGCATACTACATGTAGCGCTTTATCTTTCATTTTCAAGTGCTTCTCAAGGCTACAGCCGACCTTGTGATGGAGCAGAACTTTTCACGAGTTTGACATTGTTAAGTACAATTAGACACACAAAAAATGACATGACAGTTGAGATTTAACACACATGGCTGTAAACGCTAAGAACTGGCAAGGAGCAATCACATGCATCGAATTCTTTTATTGTTTTGAGAATGTCTTTTTACCACATTACTTTTTGCTTATCACTCAACGTAAATTTTGTACTGGCGGAAATATTTACTAGCTTCACTGCTGTTTCTGTAAATCCTTTTTATGCTCCCCTGCAATGCTATAAGTCCGTACAGCAGTGGCTTTCAAACTTTTGTACTGGTGACCCTTTCACATAGCAACCTTCTGAGTGCGACCCCCTTCTTATAAATTAAAAACACTTTTTTATATATTTAACACAGTTATAAATGCTGGAGGCAAAGCGGGATTTGGGGAGGAGGCTGACAGCTCGCGACCCCCCATGTAATAACCTCATGACCCCCTGAGGGGTCCCGTCCCCCAGTTTGAGAACCCCTGCCATGCAGTGACATTCCCCTTAGATAAACTGTAGCCTTCTACAGCAAAGTTACAGTAGGACAACTATTTCCCCCTCTTTCTGGCCACCACCATTATAGCGCCATGCTAAATCACAGCATGACAGCCACCAACTTGGTCAACACACTAGAGACTGAACCAGGGAGATCCAGAGCTAAAAGCATGAGCTGCTACAGCTTGAGCTAAAGAGGCCTCAAATAGGCTCATATCTTCTGGGGATCAGGCACAAACGGGCACCTGTAACAACACACACCAGTGGGTTACAACATCACTTCACCCTGGCCATACAAATATCATAGATCCTGCTTGTTAGCAACCCTTCTCTTGCCAGCAAAAATTTACCATTGTCCAGCAGTTGCCAATAAGAACATAACAAATGGCCATACTGAGTCAGACCAATTGCCCAGCTAGTGCAGTATCCTTTAATCCAACAGTGGCCAATGCCAGGTGCTTCAGAGGAAATGAACAGAACAGATAATCATCAATCCAGTGTTGCTCATTCCCAGCTTCTGGCAAACAGAGGCTAGGAACACTTCAGAGAATGGTTTTGCATCCTTGTACATCCTGGCTAATAGCCATTGATGGACCTATCCTCTATTAACTTACCTAGTTCTATTTGTCTTTGCCTTCTCAACACCCTCTGGCAAAGAGTTCCACAGGTTGACCATGCATTGTGTGAAGAAATACTTCCTTTTGTTTGTTTTAAACCTGCTGCCTATTAATTTCATTTGGTGACCCCTAGTTCTTGTGTTAGGAGGAGTTAATAACACTTCCTTATTTACTTTCGCCACACCAGTCATGATTTCTAGACCTCTATCATATACACCCTTAGCTGTCTCTTTTCCAAGCTGAATAGTCACAGTCTTATTAATCTCTCCTCATACAGAAGCCGTTCCATACCCCTAATCAGTTTTGTTGCCCTTTTCTGAACCTTTTCCAATTCCAATATATCTTTTTGGAGATGGGGTGACTACATCTGTATGCAGTATTCAAGATGTGGGCGTACCATGGATGTATATAGAGGCAATATGATGTTTTCTGTTTTATTATCTATCCCTTTCCTAATGATTCCCAACATTCTGTTTGCTTTTTTGACTATTGCTGCACATTGAGTGGATGTTTTCAGAGAACTATTCACAATGACTCCAAGATTTCTCTCTTGAGTGGTAACATATAATTTAGACCCCTTCATTTTATATATAGTTGGGATTATGTTTTCCAATATACATTTCTTGGCATTTATCAGTATTGGATTTCATCTGCCATTTTATTGCCCAGTCACTCAGTTTTGTGAGATCCCTTTGTAATTCTGCGTAGTCTACCTGAGATTTAACTATTTTGGGTAGTTTTGTATCAACTGCAAATTTTGCCACCTCACTGCTTACTCCATTTTTCAGATTTTTTATGAATATATTGAACAGTACTGGTCCCAGTACAGACCCCTGGGGGACACCACTATTTACCTCTTTCCATTCTGAAAATTGACCATTTATTCCTACCCTTTGTTTCCTATCTTTTAACCAGTTACTGATCAATTTGAAGCCCTTCCCACTTATCCCATGATAGCTTAATTTGCTTAAGAGCCTTTGGTGAGGGACCTTGTTAAAGGCTTTCTGAAAATCTAAGCACACTATATATCCACTGGGTCGGCCTCGTCCAAATGCTTGTTGACATCCTCAAAGAATTCTAGTAGATTGGTGAGGCATGATTTCCCTTTACAAAAACTGTGTTGAATCTTCCCTAGTTTGTTTCAACCAATTTGCCTGATACTAAAGTTAGGCTTATGGGCCTGTAATTGCCGGGAATGTCTCTGGAGCCTTTTTTAAAAATTGGTGTCACATTAGCTATCCTCCAGTCATCACTTACAGAAGCTGATTTAAATGATAGGTTACACACCACAGTTAAAAGAATGAGGAATATTTGTGGCACCTTAGAGATTAACAAATTTATTTGGGCATAAGCTTTCCTGGGCTAAAACCCACTTCATCAGATGCATGGAGTGGAAAATACAGTAGGAAGATATATTATGTGATAGACCCAGACCAGTGGGACACAGGAATCTGATAGAGGGCAAATATACTAGCCACTGGATGAGTAGTTTTCTGTTCCCTGAGTGACCAGAGCAGGGGCTGAACTAGAGTAATCAGGAACCTGCTAGAACCAATTAAGGCAGACAGGCTGATTTGAACACCTGCAGCCAATCAAGGCAGGCTAATCAGGGCAACTGGATTTAAAAAGGAGCTCACCCCAGTCAGGGAGAGGGGAGCTAGAGGTGAGGAAGTGTGTGAGAGGAACTGGGAGCAAGAGGCACAAGGAGCTGAGAGTGAGAGGATGTGCTGCTGGAGGACTAAGGAGTATAAGTGTTATCAGACACCAGGAGGAAGGTCCTGTGGTGAGGATAAAGAAGGTGTTTGGAGGAGGCCATGGGGAAGTAGCCCAGGGAGGTGTAGCTGTCATGCAGCTGTTACAGGAGGCACTATAGACAGCTGCAGTCCACAGGGCCCTGGGCTGGAACCCGGAGTAGAGGGCAGGCCCGAGTTCTCCCCAGACCTCCCAACTCCTGATCAAACACAGGAGGAGTTGACCCAGACTATGGGTTCTACCAGAGGGGAAGATCACTGAGGTGAGCAAATCTGCCAGTAAGCACAGGACCCACCAAGGTAGAGGAGGAACTTTGTCACAATATATAGAGAAAGAACATGACAAATGGGGGTTGCCATATGAACTCTAATGAGAAATCAATTAAGGTGGGCTATTAGCAGCAGGAGGAAAAAAACTTTTGTAGTGATAATCAGGATGACCCATTTCAAACAGCTGACAAGAAGGTGTGAGTAACAGTAGGGGGAAAATAGCATGGGGGAAATAGTTTTTAGTTTGTGTAATGACCCATCCACATTGGTTTTTGAATATTATAATTCTTGATGTCTGATTTATGTCCATTTATTCTTTTGTGTAGAGACTATCCAGTTTGGCCAATGTACATGGCAGAAGGGCATTGCTGGCACATGACATATATCGCATTGGTAGATGTGCAGGTGAATGAAACCCTGATGGTATGGCTGATGTGATTAGGTCCTGTAATGGTGTCCCTTGAATAGATATTTGGACAGAGTTAGCAACGGGCTTTGTTGCAAGAATAAATGGAAACAAATCAGACGTCAAGAATTATAACATTCAAAAACCAGTGGAGAACACTTCAGCCTCCCTGGATACTCAGTTACAGACCTAAAGTTGCAATTCTTCAACAAAAAAACTTCAAAAACAGACTTCAATGAGAAACTGCAGAACTGGAATTAATTTGCAAACTGGACACCTCTATCTGGGACAATTCCTCACCTAAAAAGAATGGCTCAGGTTTGGGTATCTCCCTCACATCTTCCGCCATGAAGACTGATGCAAAGAATTCATTTAGTTTCTCCAAAATAGCTTTATCTTCCTTGAGTGTCCTTTAGCATCTCAATCATCCAATAGCCCCACTGGTTGTTTAGCGGGCTTCCTGCTTCTGATGTAGTTTTTAAAAAAAAATTGCTGTTACTTTTTGAGTCTTTGTCTAGCTGTTCTTCAAATTCTTCTTTGGCCTTCCCAATTATACTTTTACACTTCACTTGCCGGAGTTTTGCAGAAGACAGGTTTGTGAGGCTGCAGTCAGGGAAGGAAGTGCTGGGATGTGCCTTCACAGGCTGCAGCCCTGCAAACCTGCCTGCAGACGGGGCAGCAACGGGAAGAGGGGCTGCAACCCAGATGCCTGGGTTTCTACAGGAAGTGAGGGCACTGGGGGGCCTATGGGTTTACATGGTACCGCTCCCTGCACTGTCCAGGAGTTGGCCTCAACACATCCTGCTACTTCCTTCTCTGGGTGCAGCCCACTGGCAGGGCACAGCCTGGAGAGGACAGGGAGATGTAGTATTCAGCTCCAGCTCCATCCCTGGATTCCCTGCTACTGCCCTGCCCACAGCCTCTCTTTCTAGCCTGTAACCCCTTACCTCCTGTGTGGGCCCTGCATGCAGGCAAGTTTGTGAGTCTGCAGCCCCAGAAGGAAGCATTGGGATGGGCTGAGCACCAGTCACCGGCAGGTTGCTGTGGCTGCAGCCAAGGAAGGCAAGTCCCACCACTTCCTTCCCAGTTTTCAGCCCTGCAAACCTGCCTGGAGTGGGCTCTCAGCCCATCTCCGCACTTGCTTCCCTGTCTGCAGCTTTGCGACCCTGCAGGCAAGTAGGGGCTTTCTTCCATAAATGTTAATAAGTGGCATGCCAATGTCCAAATGCCATTAACATTAGTCAGTGAGATGGGATTGGTTTCTCGCAAAATGTTGCTATTAACTAGAAGTGGTCAATATCCAGGTTGCTATTAATTGGATAGATTCCCGCTTAGAAACATAGGACCAGCTATACTGGATCGCAACTGGGTCCATCTAGTCTAGTGTCTTCTCTACGGTCAGACTCTTCACAAGAAGGTGCAAGAAACCAATAGACAATAATGGTCCTCACTTCTTTTTGCAGCAGAAGAAGCTGTTGGTTCACAAGAGTCTCCTTCATCCAGCTCCAAGAATTCTCTCTCTTAAGCAGTTAAGTTTGCAGCCCTCCCAGAAATCCTAAAGTCAGCCCTTCATTTTTGTGTCTGGGTTTTTCAGGCAGCTAAGCAGCCTAGGAGGGGGAAGCATTTCAGATAACAACTTAGGTCATCAATCAAGTAGTCTAGTAGCAAAGATAAAGAAATGTTTCAAGTGTAACTTCCAGGGTTTGTACCAGTCTCATATTGTTGTGTTTCAAAAATACACTTCGCTCTAAAACACAGTGGAGTATCTCCTTTGGAAGTAAGGGCAGATTTTGAAGTAATCAGCATCCACAGTAGGGGGCCCTGGTTATCACTCAGCAGCAAACACTGTGGCCTTTTTGAAAGTCTGCCCATAGTGGCTCAGCACATTGTGTGCTCAGCTCTCCTGAAAATCTGGCCTCTAATTCTGGTGCCTAAATAAGAGCTGAGCTCTTTTGAAAATCTGAACACTAGTGCTCATGGGCTTGAATGCCTTAAATTAAAATCTGTGGGTGAAATCCTAGCCCTACTGAAGCCAACAGGAGTTTTGCCATTGAATCCAATGGGACCAGGATTTCATCTCATACCTGCGGACCAATACAAGCTTAAAGCAGCAGACTTTGGCATCAGTATCTTAAGGCTCTGAGCCTAGTGACTTGTATGTCATGGAAAAGATAGAATAAAGAGAGTGACAATAAAGACTAGCTGACCCAGTGGTTAGAGCAGTAGCGTGGGACTCTGGAGGTTTCCTGCTCTGCCACAGATGTCGTGTGTGACCTTGGGCATGTCACTAAGCTGCTCATTGTCTCAGTTTCACGGCTGTAAAATGGGGATAATAGCACTTTCCTATTTCACAGGGGTGTTGTGAGGATAAATACATTACATGATTGTGAGGTGCTCAGATGCTACTGTGATGGGGGCTATATGGGTACCTTAGACAGAACAAGTATCTTACAGAAACAATACATTTGGTTCTCTTTTTTGTCTCCTGGAATTTGGACCTTTGGGATAAACTCGGTTTACTTACTCATGCATTTCTCTGCACTACAAGGAATAGTGAGCTGAGATTTAAGCGGAAAGCGCCACATATTGTGAGACTTGCAATAAAGTCACGAGAGTTGGCAATACTTGGAGTAGGTGCCCATTCGTGTGAGAGGCTGTGCATTAGAGTTCGGGTGTTCAGCGCTACGGCTGGTCTGAAATAAAAATTTCTCATGGAAATTTGCAACAACAACAACAACAAAACTTGGTTTCATCAAAATTTAACACAGAAATTTTGTTTTATGCCAAAACCAGAAATATTTTGATTGCAAATGAGATTTATAGTTTGTGCCTCATGTCCAGCTGGACTACATCTTCCACATTGCATCAAGATGTCCCCTCTTGGTGATGAGAAGCTCTGAGTCATGGAGTCCCTGGCAATGGATGCCTTATGGCAGAGTTTCTCAAACAGGGGGTGCCGCTTCTATAGAGAGAGCCCCTGGCAGGCCAGGCCGGTTTGTTTACCTGCCCCGTCCGCAGGTCTGGCTGATCACGGCTCCCACTGGCTGCGGTTCGCTGCTCCAGGCCAATGGGAGCTGCTGGAAGCGGGCAGGCTGAGGGACTTACTGGCTGCCACTTCCAGCAGCTCCCATTGGCCCGGAGCAGCGATCCAGAGCCAGTGGGAGCCGCAATCGGCCAGACCTGCGGACGGGGCAGGTAACCACACCGGCCTGGCCCGCCAGGGGCTTTCCGTACAGAAGTGGCACCCCCTGTTTAAGAAACCTTGCCTATGGGAAATGTAGTCCACTTGGAAAATCCTAGCACATAGAAGAAAATGGCACACACGGAGCAAATTACAATTCCCCTTTTTTGGTTGAAATATGTCAGTTTTCAGCTGACAGATTTTGACAACAACAATGACAATAATAATAATTTTCTGTGGAAAGCAGACACTTTTTGCAAAACATTTTGTTTAGTCAAACCCCCAATTTTCTGTCAAAAAACAGTTTTGACAGAAAAATTTCAATCATCTTGCAGAACTGAGCCTTAGATTGTCAACTGAAGTCCAGGCACATGTATGTGGAGTATTGGTACAGTAGATAGGGCACTTGATTTAAGTGTTGGGAGACCTGGTTCTACCACATACCTGCTGATGCTACCTTTTCTTTGTAAAGTGCCTTGAGAGCGCTGGATGAAAAGTGCTAAGCATTATTAATTACAGATGGCCTGGCACATCAGTGTGCTCCCAACAACAGACATTATTATTACATAAATCATATACATGCTTCCCAGGGGCTGGGATGAGGAGAATGCTGGTCCTTCAGCCCCACAAGCACAAGCCCCTAATCACTTAAGCTAATATAGAGCTCCTGTTAGCATTACCATTAGTAGGCCTTTGATCCTCTATGTGCGTCAGCCAATGGTGAGCAACACCACTCTCAGTCACTCACACACAAAGCCAGCACATGCTCTTTGGGACATGGACTGTCTTTTCTTTTGTGTGTGTTTGTACAATTACTGATGCTTGTACTGTTTGTCCATGACTGGGTCTCCTAGGCACTACCACACTACATATAATAATAATTAATAACAAAGGGCCCAGGCTACCCAGTTTGACTGAACCTCTCCAAAGTGCCAGAGGGTCTGGTTCCAGCATCCTAGTCCCAACTCATCTCTAATGTTAGTTAGCTGCCTTCAGGGATGAATTTGGCTGATTATATTTTAACTGTCTGATGCTGGTAACTATTAGCAACAAATGTGAAACTCCAACCCCAGTGGCTGCAGTTAATGGCTGCAGTCCATGCTGAAATTAAGGAGGAAAGCTTGGTAGAGAGCAGAGAAATGTATGAAAAGGGAGGGGTTGTACTGAAATCTTTTTCTTAGCCTGGAGCTTTGTTTGATCGGAGTTGGTGCAGGAAGCTGAATAGACTTACCCACTCCCCAAATTCTTATACCTGTGAGTCTCTTTTATTTGGGAGTCTGTGGCACTGAACACAGCATTGCCAACCCCATCATGAGTCAGATCCTCAAAAATCACAAGATTGGCTTAAAAATCATGAGAATTATCACCAGTATGTTTTGGGTTCTTTTTCTGTGATTTCCATTTCCAAATTACATAGTCCTGTGTGTTTAGGTGTCCAAACATTTTATATTTCGTACCAAATGAGGTCATTTAGAAAACACTACCTGCCCTCTTACACGGCAAGGGCAGAAGACTGAACACTTTCATAGATGAGTCTGATGTTAATCACACTCATCTATGTGTGGTAATTAAAACTGCAAGAGCTGGCAGCACTGTATCAAAGGTCTTACGTTACTTGGTGTTTTTCCTGAAGTCTCAGCTCCCAGAATCGTGTGACTATGGGAGAATCTCAGCTTTTCTTTTTTTTTCTTTTTAAAAGACGTTTCTGACCCTCAGGGTCACAGAGAAATGCTTGGAAACGTGGCCCAAGTGAACTCTAAAGACTCAAAACCCAGAAAGCAAATAACAAGAACAAATATTTGTATCTCAAAAACAACGAGAAGTCCTTGTGGCATCTTAGAGACTAACACATTTATTTGGGCATAAGCTTATTTGGGCATAAGTTTGTTAGTCTCTAAGGTGCCACAAAGACTTCTTGTCGTTTTTGCTGATACAGACTAACACAGCTACCCCTCTGAAATTTGTATCTCATGATGTTTAAGATAATCTCACAATTTTGGGGGCGTGACATGTAATTTTTTAACCTTTGGGATTGGCAATATTATATTTACTGTCTTTGGCCAAGTTTAGATTCACTATAGTCTTGGGAGAACAAAAAGGACTTGCTGTTTGTAAAATAAATGTGACTACTGCACCAAATGACATTATACTAGGGTCACGCTGAGGGTAACATGACAGACCGCTGTAGCACTCGGAATTCTAGAATAATTTAAAGAATACCGGCCGCACATCACAAACAACCTGCATTATTTATTTTTTTCAGATAGACTCATGTAAGATGGCTACTGCCATCTTATGATTTTAAGGTAGACCATTAAGGGGAAGCTATTTGTTCTAAGGAAAGCCACATCTGATATCAACATATAAAACAGATACTACTTTATGCTGTGATCCCTCCAAGGAACATCTAAGCGGTGCAGAAAATAGTGATTCAGTAGGCAGCATTCTTCTTTCTGAATTTGTACTGAACCAGCATGATATTATAGAGCCTCATGTTATCATAGTGCCTCTTTCAGATCCCATGGTCCTGACTACTTCAGATCATTAAATATTTAATGGCACTTTTGTAAGCATTTGGGTTATAAATCCTTATATTCTCTCTTCCTAAATATATCCCTAGCTGTTTCATTTGGCTACAGTGTTAGTCACTTCCTGTCTCAACTTCTGTGTAATGTTTCTATTCACTGTTTATCAGCTGCCATGTTTCACCTCGCAGGTGTGGGTGAACAGTGAAAGTTTCACCTTGTTGGAGGCATAGGTGGCCATTCATTAATATATTAAATGCATAAGTCAAATGCAGACCAGGATGGTGTAGGGATGGGTAATGGCCTACTGAGCCTTCTGCATCTCAGCTGAAACTCTTAGCTTAGTAGTGACTGAAAAGTAGTTATGATGCTGTGACTATTCAGTGGCTTACATGAAATGAATCCGTGATCTCGATCTGTTGCCCAGCAGACGGGTCATCACAAAACCAGCAAACCAGCTGACGTTGACTGGACAATCTCAGCACAGAGGCAAAGAATGGAATGGGTATAGAAGCTAAAGCCTCTCTGCCTGTCTCAAGGCAGTCCCTTCGCAATGAGGTCCCGGCCCTTTGAAGAAGACTGTGCTGTTATAATCTGTGATATAGCTGTTTGGGATTAAATAGAGCCCTTCATTCCCCAGGACAACCTCCCTAGGCAGTTTATTCCACTGTTTAACCACTCCTGACAGTTAGGAACTTTTTCCTAATGTCCAACCTAAACTTCCCTTGCTGCAGTTTAAGCTCATTGCTTCTTGTTCTATTCTTGGAGGCTAAGATGAACGAGTTTTCTCCCACCTCCCTATGACACCCTTTTAGATACCTGAAAACTGCTATCATGTCCCCTCTCAGTCTTCTCTTTTCCAAACTAAACAAACCCAGTTCTTTCAGCTTTCCTTCATAGGTCACGTTCTCTAGACATTTAATCATTCTTGTTGCTCTTCTCCGGACCCTCTCCAGTTTCTCCACATCCTCCTTGAAATGCGGTGCTCAGAACTGAACCCCTTCAGTGATCCGCTGTGGATCAAAAGAAGAGTTTTTAATCTCTAAAGCTGTCGACGCTTCACCTGAATTCACTTCACATTTGAAGAAGAAAATTTTTTAAAGGATTTCAGGAGCAAACCAAATCTTCCTGCTGCTATAAAGGAGCAGGTAGAGAGGCTAGGTGCTCTCCAATTCCCTCACAACGGAAGAGTTAATACCACACCTCACATAACATTGCTCTGTAAATAATGGCAGCTGGCAGACACAGAGCCTTTGCCTTCTGCAATGCTGTGGATCCAACAGAGATTCCTTTCTTTCACTGCCTGTAAATTACACACAGTTCCCTGATATCACTGTACTGCAAACAAACTCCCTCTTTATTTTGGATCCTGGAGATCTGTGGGCTATCATAAATAACTTCTGTACAAGATAAGGCTTCTTCCAATACACCTCGGCCCTGAGGTACTGCATAGCTAACACACTTTCTTCCTCCATCAACTGAGCTAAAGCAGCCAGTTTCTGAGAGAGGTCAGCTGTAGCCTGCTCAGTGAAGAGTCTACCCCTGCTTCCTTTGAAGATGCAAAAACCCCATTGACTTCTATGGTGCAGCTTCAGGTTCTAAACCCATGACCCTGAATGGTGCGGAACGCCCAGCAACTCCCGTTGATCTCAGTGGGAGAGGAGGATGCTTAGCTTCGGGCATGGTCAAGCCTGATTCTGCTGCCTTTGCTCACACTGTGTAGAACCTTGCCCTGTGAGTCATCCTGTTGGTTTCAAGAGTCTACTCATGGAATAAGGTACTAATCAGACACAGCAAGGGTAGCAGAATCTAGCCCAGGGAAGGGCAAACTACAGCCCACGGTAGGGTGACCAGATGTCCCGATTTTATAGGGACAATCACAATTTTTGAGTCTTTTACTTATATAGCCCTCTAACTCCCTCCCCTGAGCCTCCTCCTGCACCTCGCACCCGTCCTGCACTCAACCCCTGCCCTGAGCCCCCAACCCTCTGCCTTGAGCCCCCTGTCACACCAGAGCCCCCCGCCCTGAGCCCCCTCCCACACCTCAACCCCTTGCCCTGAGCCCCTTCCTGCACACCGCATCCCCTCCTACACCCCACATTCCCTCCCACTCTCCAAACCCTGCACTAGTCCTACATTCATGGCCCTGCATACAATTTCCCCACCCAGATGTGGCCCTCAGGGCAAAAAGTTTGGCCATTTAGATTTCACCATGAAAAACTAAGCATGCAGGAGGTGAGATGTTTATAGACTCATGATTCATAATACTGCAATTTACAGGGAATATAACACCATTCATGATTAAGAAATGCTCATATTTTCTGCCAAATATATAAAATAATCACTCACCCCCTGAGCAGCCAAAGCGAATTATACATCGTATTAGCCCTATACCCTGTAATTCTGGTATAGAATGAAACCATTTCCCAAGTCCCTAAATCTCTTTTCTGACGTCAAATTACAAATGTCTTGCCTGGGATCATCACTGAGATGACTAACGAACACTTATTATAAGTGAGTTTATAAATGTTATTAGGAGATTTCTATTAAAGGCCAGGCTAAAAAAAAAATGTGGATTTAACAAGAACAACAAGAGGAGGAGGAATCTGCAAAGATTTCACAGCTCTTTTCCTGCCAGGCAAACGAAAGCTACAATGTTTGCAGCTCAGTGAATGCAGAAATCGCTGGCTGCTCACTGACTTTGACGGACATACCTTCTGAAGTGCTGGAGCCCTGATTATCTTCAGGTTCATTCGGAGCTTTAGAAGGCTCTCACTCAGACTCCTGGGAGCATGCTGCCCCACTACTGCACCACATGGCAGGAGAGGGCTGGGAGCAGGTGGATATTCTTCAAGATCCTAACACTGCATCTCCAAGATCTCATAAAGCATTTTTAGACTACAGCTGATTTGAGACAGATTTAAAAAAAAAAAAAAATCTCATGTGGGATTCTGACCTCACTTATGACAGCATAAATCCAGAGCTGACGTTTATTCTGGGTTGGTGCTGGTGTAATCAAGATTAGAATCTGATGCCTTGTTTTCTGATGATACATTTTGATAGCTTTGTTTGGGAGCCATGGAACATTTTCACGATGACTTCTCACTGACAGTTGGGCCTCAAAGACAGCTCCTATTTAAAACTATTGCCTCCTGCAAGTGGTGCAGGACAGCTGTGCAGAGAAGGTGCAATCACTGATGAGATAGGCCTTTGAGAGATGGACCCCACACAAAACCCCGACATGAACTTTGGGGAAGTTCAGATCTGGAGGGAAATGTCATGTCCAGCCCTATCTCTTTAGTGGGTTACACCAAAACCCTGGAACTAAACTCCACCTACCTGGGATCTAGATTTTGCTGCTGGGATCCATAACTAACACTTACACAAATAATAAGCAGCCAGAAAAACATTGGATGATACAGGTAGTTTTTCCTCATCTCCAAAGCTATACAGCGAAGGGGAAGCACTTGTCTTCTTACTTTTCTATAAACAAATGCCACTATCCATCACAAGCACAGTGAGGAGATAGACAGAAGGATTGCAGGATGGGAGGACAGATTTCGAAGCATTTTAGCGGCATTAATGAATTCCCCTTCACAATAACCCTGGGAAGTACACAGAGAGGTTGCCTTTAATAACTCACCTCAGAGCCCTCAGTATTTGCAGTATCCTAGGAACCATCAATATGCAGAAGCTGAGGAAAATTTTTTAAGCAATTGTCACTTTTCCGGGGGGAGGGGGGAATGGCTGCACCAAGTATTATTTCCATCTTGCAGCTGGGGAAACGGAAGCGAAGAAAAGTGACTCGCTCAAGGGGACACAACGAGCAGAGTCAGGAACAGAATCGCAGATCTCCTTCCTCCCAGGTCCAATCAGATCCCTGTCCTCCCCTTCCAGGAAGGTAGATTGTCTTTTTTACATTTTTCCACTGCCATTTCACATGGCTCGAGAGAAGGAAGCAGGAGAAGTGGATGTGCGGCCTCACAGTACATGCCTAAAGCTTATGCAAGTTAAATTTAGTTCTAACTCAAACCATGTGCCTTGGGCTGCAATAACAATTGTGAGTGCTCTTTCTCTTCTCTCCTTTCCCCGCGCCCCCCACTTCCATCCCCTGTAGCTGTTTCTTTAGCTGATGGCAAATCTTCAGCTTTCCCAAAAGAGATGGGCCTTTTAAAACAAGCCTCTAATTCCCTTCCCCTCCCCCACTTTTGAGTCGGCAATTAAATAAATGTAAAATGTGGGTGCAAATAAGCAGGCAAGTCATGGCATCCTCTAAGGCTCTGTTGTGCCTGAGAGGCTCAGACCTGCAACAGAGCCTCAGCTGCACTCCAGGTGGCAGGCAGGCTCAACGCTGCCTGGAGTTTCTAGGCAGTGCAGCAGCAGCACCCTTCTAAGGTCTGTCTTCACTGAAAAGATACCCTGGGTTCTTATTTGAGTGTTGCCCCTAACACCTCTCCAGTCCACACACAAAAGCCTCTCACCTGAGTTACGGGGTGCTTTCATCCCGGGCTAGCTGCTCCGGCAGGGGATGTGAGTGACATCCCAGGTACCACGTTTACATGGGCTGGTAGCCCGCCCATTGGGACGCAGGCGACATCACTCAAGTGCTGATAGCCCTCCGGTGCCTTCCCACAATTCCCCTCATGTGCCAGAGGGACAGACAAGTTATCTCACTATTCATAAAGCAGCTCAGTTTACTGCAGCACATAGAACCATGGGATGTGCTCCCAGAGTCCTAGCAACACACACAGAGAGTGCACACGGCAGCAGTGAGGACACTGGCTTGGGTAGAGCTTTGCAATGTGGCTACTCACACCTGGGCTAAGCTATCCTGGGTCCTCAGACAAGGTGCTGATCACCTGGGCTAGCGCTGCAGTGAAGACACTCTTATTAGAGGTTGCAGCATGCCCTCTGCTCTCAGCATGGCCAGTTCCATTGGCCAGTCCTGAAGTCATGATCCCTCCTCCTTCCTAGATCTCCCTAGCCCTTTTCCTACAGCTAGCTTTACACGGGCTAGCAAAAAGCAAAACCTTGTGCTCAGCGGATATCAAGAACGGTCATTTTTTCCAAATCTTTGCCCTTTTCCCTTCCCTTCTGCCTTTGCAAGGAGCTCAGGCACGATCTGGGCCCTTAAATGCCTTCCTGTACCCACAAAATAAGCCTAAATGCCATCAGCGATGCCTGCACAAGTTTGAACCACATTGTGCCTGAAAGCAATGGTGGGTGCAAGTGTGGAGTATGAATTGAGGCCCCTGGAAAATCCAGGTGCTAAGAATAAAAGGAATAAGCTGAAGCTCTGAGGCTGTGTCCACTGCTCAGCTTTTTTCTTTCAGAATGTATTTACTTGCCCTATAATTCAGTCCAAGGTAAAAACAACCCCTCTGCCAAAAACCCCCCCAAACCCTAAGACACTTAATAATGTTGCGACACTTCAGTGGTTTCCCCTGGGCCCTCAGAGGGAAAAGAGCAACTGCTCACTGCTTTATTGAAGTGAATGGCCCACAAAGGAAATCACGATCCACTAACAGAGAGGTCATTGGGAGCAGCAACAAAATTCGAAGGTGGACTCTGCTAGAAAATAGTGATCCAAGCTTGGTGGCATTCTGCCTCTCGAAGATCAGGAAACGCCCAGTTGGAAAGGTCAAGGCTATTCGCTTAGAGGAGATCAATGAAACCCTGGATTTCCTTAGGAAGCTCATAGAAGGAGCTGTGCATTAGGTACGCAAGGAAGCTGTTTGTCAAAATCCATCCCCAGCAAAACAGACACCTCAGCTCATCAAATCAGCAGTGCATTTTGAGTGGATAGTCAAAAGGCCTTTTCAGATAAGAGTCTAATGAACTTGATTCCTGCAGGACTGCCAATTCTTATCAGCAAAGATGCTCTCATTTTCCCTCCCACTCTCCCTTTCACAAGAGCCTTCAGAACGGTTAAATGGCTTTAAATTCATCCTGAGCAGAGAGGCCCACATTGCACAATGTGTATGCACAAAACGTATGCGTTGTTTTGCAAATCCGAGCCGTTCTGCTTAGGATTGTGTAGCTCTGCTTCGCGGGGTAGGCCCCGTTCTCTGATTTACAGTTGTTTTGACTGCCAAAAATGGCTCCTTAATCAGCACTGCATGAGGGGGAAGAAATGCCAGTCCCAAATTCTGCTCCTAGTAACATGAGTGTAAATCCAGAGTAACTCTCTTGATCTTGACTTCACTGGAGTGACTCTGGATGGGTGCTGTAATGGAGGACAGAATACAGCCCTTTGTCAAAGTCAACAGGTGTAGAAGAGATAATTCTGGATAGAACTGCCTCAGTGAGACTAGAGACAGACCTGGAACAGTTTGAATCCAGATCAGATCTTTACAGTTCAGGCCCATCTCTGATTAAATTCAAACTACCTATCTATGGGACTTATATGGGCCCCATTACCATAGCACTACACATTCCTTTGTGTATTTATCCTCACAACACCACTGTGAGGTAAAGTTCTATTTGCCCCAGTTTACACATGAGGAACAGAGAGACTACGTAACTGGCCCGGGGTCAAACACAAAGTCTGTAGCCGAGCAAGGAACTGAACACCAGTCTTTGGCTAGTATCTTAACTGCTGAATCATCCTTCCTCTCAAAGGTCTGGGGCTGACAGATTTAAGTTTTGCCTACGTCTTCGAGCACAGGCAGTCATTCAGCTCTTTTTGTATGACAACAACAAGGTCAGCAGAATGAAAATCAAGTCTTCAGACTTGTCTACACTGTGGGGTAATGTGCTCTTTAGGGGTGTGGTTTCTAAAGTGTGCGAATATGTTAGGCATTAATTGACTCATGTTGACCCTGCCAGTCTGCTGTTCCAAACAGCACTACGTTAAAGCACACCAGCTGGGTCTATACGGACCAATTAACATGCAACACGTTTGTGTGCTTTCTAAATCATTCCCTCAAAGAGTGCATTGTCCCACCAATCTTTGTACAGGCCCTGAACAGCTTACAACCAGTCAGCCTGCAGCGGATGAAGTGAGGACGTGGTTGCACCAGGCCATCTACTCACCATTCTGGACTAACTAAAATTCCACATAACATGTCGCTTATGTTCCCTGGTGCCCATGCCTGGATGTAACTGAGAAGAAAGGAGGACAGTGTGTTGCCATTACATTGGTTAATGCAACTGTGATATAACTCTTGCCAAGGCTGAGCAATGATAAATTCATAGCTGGACACCAGACCAGCTCACCTGCAGGGTTCCCTCTGATTTTTCCCACCCATGTGCGTAATGAATTTTGTTATATGCACCAATATGGAGGTGACATGTGACACACCACAAACATAACAAAATTCATGTGGTGGGGGTTGGGCTGAGGAATTCTTGTGGGAGGGGGCTCAGGACTGGAGCAGAGGGTTGGGGTTCAGGTGTGTGAAGGCTCCGGCTGGGGAGGTGGGCTCTGGGGTGGGGCCGGGGATGAGGGGCTCAGGGCTGGGGTACAGAGTTGGGTGCAGGGGGGTGAGGACTCTGGCTGCAGGTGGGGCTCTGGGGTGGGGCCAGGGATGATGGGTTTGAGGTACAGAAGGATGCTCTGGAGCTACGGTGCGGGGAGAGGATTCCCTCCAGCACTCTCTCCCCACAGCAGGACCTGGGCTGCGGGGAGAGGCGCCTGTCCCCACCGTGGGAGCTCTGGGGCTGGGACTGCAGGATAGGTGCCCCTCCTCTGACCTCAACAGGTCTAGGCTGGGGGAGGGCTGCCCAGGTGGGCGCCTGGGTCCAGGCCACTCCAGGGTCGGGCTGACCCTGGCCACACCTCAGGCCGCGCCTGGGCCTGATCTGGCCATGGCTGGGTCCATGTCACTTCAGCTGCAGCAGGTTCGGGCCACAGGGTGAGTTGGGGCTGGGGAAGGATTGCCCCTCCCACAGCAGATTGGGGGCTGGGCTAGGTGGGGGTCGGGGGGGTATTCCCTAAGTGTCTGCACAGTGGTAAATAGGCTGCTGCATGGCTGTGCAGCCACGCAACTTACAGGGAACTTAGCTCATCTGTATGGTAGTATTGTTCAAGATGGGTGTTAGACCTGAAAGAATGCGTTTAGTGTTTCAACTCTACAGAATCCTTGTCAGTTGTTGCATGCATTAATTTCACTCGTAATGTCTGTATCCCGTGCTATAAGGTAATATGTACGTTTTGCTATATAACTGTAAAAATGTCAGCTCTGTGAACCAAGTCAAGAGGAACGCTCCACCCACCGCCCATCAAGAAGGACTATCAAAACTAAATGGGCCATTGTGGAACATCACGATACAAAGACTTGGTTAATGGCCCTCTCACACCCATGAAGAGGCTACGTTCAAGAAAGTGCATTCCATCAGCTTGAACGCTGGAAGACGGAGATAAACAGGAACACCAGAAATTTTTTCTCTCTCTTTTGCTCTTTGGACCCTCACAGGGCTGGAGTAAGTAACTGGTTTCTTGGGACCAGGAGCAACCTGAATCTTCTGTGATCTTTGGTGTATGGCAACCAACTACCACTAAATCCAGCTTGCCTGGGTGGCAACATACCCTGGAGTGCCCACTGGCTGTTATAGTGCTTCAGGAGTTCACGTTTGCTAATGGTTTGGTGAAATCTAGTGGTAGAACATACTGCCAAGTTGAGGTGTCTGCCCTGCTTTATGATTGTCTGCCCTGAGATTGGCACTCACGGGGTGAACCACTCCAGACAGTGTGACCAGGACAACAACAACATTTGGCTCCTGCAAGCGTTGCATGAGCATGAGCCAATCGGCAGGAGAACTCGGCTGATGGGAAAAGAAGGATCATTCTCCCCATTTTACACAAGGAGAAATGGGCAGAGAGGTTAAGGCCCAACATTTTCAAATGTGCACATGTTAAAGTGCCCACACATTTTTGTGCGTGTCCAGTTTCCGCATGCTCAACCCCCCGCAATGAGCATTCACAAGAAGTCTGAGATGTGGATGCACAGATATTGAAGTGTATGCATATACCCCTGATTCGCACACATCCAAGGCACTGTGCATGCACAACACTCTATGCAAATGTTAGTGTCTGTATTTTGAATATTGAGCTCAAGTGATATGCCCAAGGCCACAAAGCAAAACAATGGCAGAAGTAATATGGGAAGTCAGGAGTTCTTGGCTGCCAGTCCCATGCTCAGACCAGTAAGTGCTGCTTCATACAAACTGACTGGTAGGGTATCCTTTAGATCCCTCTACCCAGTACTGATTGTTAACATACTTCTGGCAGGGGTCATTCCATGGCTTAGTTACAGGGTGGATCTCTGCTGTCAGCAACCCATCTTTCTCTCCCATTTGGGTGCCTTCTCAAGGATAGATTCTGGTACACTAGCTTTGTTATTCTTTCCTAAAACAATTTTCATATATATTAAGGCAAGAAGGGACCATTATGATAATTCAATCTGACTTTCTGCATAACATAGGCCAGAGAATTTCTCCCAGGAATTCCTGCAGCAGGCTTTTCATTTGTGGTTGAACTAGAGCAGGGGTCGGCAACCTTTCAGAAGTGGTGTGCCGAGTCTTCATTTATTCACTCTAATTTAAGGTTTTGCATGCCGGTAATACATTTTAACATTTTTAGAAGGTCTCTTTCTAGAAGGTTATAATATATAACTAAACTATTGTTGTATGTAAAGTAAATAAGGTTTTTTAAATGTTTAATAAGCTTCATTTAAAATTAAATTAAAATGCAGAGCCCCCCGGAACAGTGGCCAGGACCCAGACAGTGTGAGTGCCACTGAAAATCAGCTCGCATGCCACCTTCAGCACCCGTGCCATAGGTCGCCTACCCCTCTACTAGAGAATACCTTTTAGAAAGCCATCCACTACTGATTTAAAGACTCCAAGTGATGAAGCTGTCCCAATGCTTAATTACGCTCACTGTTAACATTTTGCACCTTATATCCAGTTGGAATTTTTCTAGCTTCAGCTCTCATCCGCTGGCTCTTGTTTGGTCTTTCTTTGCTCGATTGAAGAGAGTAATGGTATCAGAAACCATTGTCCTGAGTGGGTACTTACAGACCATGATCAAATCACCTCTTAACCTTCTTTTCAACACACTAAATAGATAGAGTTCCTTAAGTCTCCCATTGTAAGGGTGTTTTCCTGACTTTGAACATTTCTTGTAACCTTCTCTAAACCTACTGTTTCTCCAACATCCTTTTTAAAATTAGGCATTGGAACTGGATACAGTGTTCCAATAACTGCCTCACCAATGCAACATACATGGGGAATACCACATCCCTAATCCTGCTCGATATTCCGTTTATACATCTAAGGACCTCATTAGCGCTTTTATCCACAATCCACTGGGAGCTCGTATTTACTTGACTCCTGAGTCCTTTTCAGAGTCACGGCCTTTCCCCTGACCTGGAACTGTGACTTTGCATTTAGTTGTATTAAAACACATGTTGTTTGATTACCTCTAGCTTGTTTGGTGTCATGCTTGGGAGGGGGGTCATGGCTGGGCAGTGTGACACTGCAGGGGTGAGGGTTGGTGCTGGAGATGGGGTCGGGCAGTGTCACACAGCTTGATCCAGAACCCTATGGGCCAGTGACATGGCCTCATCATTATTCACCTGCTGGCCAATCTTTGTCTCCCCTGCAAACCTGATCGGCAATCATTTTATATTTTCTCCCCGATCATTGACAAAAACATTGACCTCCTCTGCCGTGGCACTTGTGCCACATGACTTTGCATTTCCTATCATCTGCATTTTCATGCCCTTTGGGCTGCTTCACAGCTGGCCCATTGGCAGTGCCTTTTCAGAACTAAGAGTATGCATGCATGCATGAGACACACCCTTGTCCTTTCCAATCGTTATGCAGATGGAGTTTATAACCTCATCAAGAACTGGGACAGGTAACTGGGGGGATGTCTACACTGCAAAGACAAACCTGCAGCATTGCGTCTCAGAGCCCGGGTCACTTGGCAGGCTCATTGGGCTTGGGCTGAGGCTCAAAACAGGAGTGTGAACATTCCCACTCAGGCTCGAGCTGGCCTCCAAGACCATCCCCCTTTGTCCAGTTTCAGAGCCCAGGCTCAAGCCTGAGCGGGAACAGCTACACTGCTATTTTTCACCATGCAGCCCAAGCCCTACAAGCCCAAGTCTATTGACCCGAGTTCTGAGATTCAGCATGGTGGGTTTTTCTTGGCAGCGTAGATATATCAGACTGCCTTCCCACCACATGCCATGCTGTCCATTCCATGACCCATCCTCAGGTCTGTATGAATCTGTATTATAGCTACCTGCTGTAACATACAGGATAGGCTTAAAACTGGCATTAAATACATGCAGTCACTTACACCCTAGGGTTTCTGGGAAGGATCAGGCTTTAAACAGAAAGGGATTGATTCTTCACTATCTTTCACCTTGTGTACTTACTTACACCTGTGCCAAGTGGGAATAAAACATTACCAAATGAGAGTTCTCCACTCACATTCCGCAAGGGTAGCATATCACAGTCATTTGCCACTCGTGTAAATGGCTGCACAAGAGTGCAGTGAAGAATCAGGCCTATATTGCACAAATGGGTTAGTGGGACTGCAACGAGTGAACTATGGAATAGTGCATGAAATGCAAAATCATTCACAACTTCGTAACTATGCAGTTTGAAACTGTGGTGTCTGGTTTTATGTGCGCTGCCCCTTGAATTCCATCTGGTCTCAGCAAGGCTGCAGCCTGTAACCAGAGATGGACACATTGTGCTCTCTCCTGGAGTCTTTACTTTTGTTCTTTCTTGCTACTGTTTCCTTTTAATCCAAAATATATGTTCTCTTATTTGGGTGGGATAGGGTGACCAGACAGCAAGTGTGAAAAATTGGGAAGTGGGTGGTGGTGGGGAATAAGAGCCTATATAAGAAAAAGACCCAAAAATTGGGACTATCCCTATAAAATCGGGACATCTGGTCACCCTAGGATGGGATACAGTTCTTGGTATATTGGACACATAACACGAAACAATTAGCACTACAGAACTAATCACTCCAGCAGGTGAAGGCTAAATACTAAACACCATTCATGTGAGAACATGTTACGTCCCTAGGAGCAAGGAAGGGAGAACGTGACAGGAGGTCGGAACACTTACCAGCTGAGATAGAGAGTTCCACAGCAAGCAACAAAATGGCCACGTTAGGGCTGCAGCTGTCTGTGTCTGCAAAGTTTAAAGGGCCAGCACCCAGAAAGGCATGCTGGGGGAAAGGTCATGTGACCACTGAAGAGCATCACCAGGGATCAGAGAGAAGAGCCTAACAGTACTACCTGTCAGAGTATCCCATAGTGCAGTGGTTTGGGTATTCAGCTAAGATGTAGGAAACCCATGTTCAAAGCTCTTCTTCTCAAGCACTATGGGCAACTTAACCAGTATTGCCCACCCTACCTGGGTGATTGCCCTGGCCTAATGGTTATTAGGAAGGTCCTTTTATCTCCCCTCCTACCCCTGACTGTTAGGGGCATGCCAATGCTGTTCTTGCAGGTGACAGCATAGATGTCTGACTGCAGGGGAGAGTCCAGATCCCTCTAAGCTGGGAGAGGGGAGGGCTTAGGATTCACCTCCTCCTTGACACCTGTTGTTGACTAGCTTAGTCAACTGCCTGCCTAGTGTGCTGGCTTTGTGGATTGCATTTTCAGGATCTGTCTGTCTCTCCCCATGTATTGTATAGGGAGCTTGGCTGCCTATCCCAGAGATTGTGGATTCCGCTGGGTGCCTAAAAGTTAGGTACGGCAAGGCTGAGCGTTGCAATAGCTAAGTCCCTTTGTGGACCTGGGGCTAGGTGATTCTGGGGAATAGAGATTGTTTCTGCCTGACCCCAGCATAGCTCCAGTTCTGGAAGCTCCTGCCTGGTTGGTTTCACTCTGAGCCCCCTGTGGAATTGGAGTCCAGGTCATGATAAAGAGCTCTGTAGCTAACGCTGACACGGCTCAGAAGTGACTGTTGTGTGTTTGTCTATTTTGGAGGGGAAGGACCTGAGTGGTCTGCCTCCCTCTTAGAAGATCAAGGTGCAGACTATAGTGAGTGGGAATTAAATCGGGATCTCCCATGTGAGAGGGCACAGAGCAAACAATAAACACACACAAAGCTAGAGGCTTCTTTGAACCATGCTGCTTTGGGGGTGCAGGGGGGAGGTCCATGTCTCAGACAAGCTCTACAAAATGAAGAATAGTCATTTGTCCCAGGAAGAGAACCAGTGAAAGCAGAGGTGACCCATGCCTGCCGATAATGGAGGGGCGGAGTGAGGACAGTGGCTGGGGGGGGGACCCATGCCTGCCTCCTCCCCTCCGCATCCTGTCTGAGTGAGAAGAGGAGAAAACTCACTGCTAGAGCCCTGTGTCTTACCCATGCGTCTACCTGCAGGGTTAGAGAAACTCACAGTCTGATTCCCACTGTTTGGCGGCTTTGAACTTGGCCTCAGTATGGCCAACCCTACACATTCATGAATCAGCCCTTCCCCCCAAAAAATTCTGAGATTGGCTTAAAGATCATGAGATTTTTAAAAAACAAAGTAATAAACTGTGGGTTGTTTTTATTTGCGCTCCAGTTTTTGCGGCTTCAGGGAGCACTTGGGTCACATTTTCAAGTTTGTTTCCACAACCCCGAGGGCTAGAAATGTAGTTTTATTGAACTGAAAGCTGAGATTCTCATCCAATCACCTGACCCCAGGAGCAGGGCATTATGGAAAACACCGAAATATTGTGAGATTCCCACTAAAAGCAGAAGAGTTGGCAATGCTGTTGCTGTTACAAGCTGGCAAGGGAGGCCACGATCACTGAGCACATTAGCAAAGTCACAGGACATGGCCATTCGTCTGATTAAATATCCCTGATCCATGCAATGGCCAGGACTGGGGACATTTAGTACTGTCTGACGGAGGGTGCACAGGGCCCTCCTGCAAAAGAGCATGTATTGTAAGAATTTTACATCAGCGACACCCAACCTTAGCCTGGCTTAGGGCTTCCTTCGAAACTTGCTAAGAGACTGCAGGTGGCACCGAACTTGTCAAAATGGAGCAGGGTAGCAACTCTGCGCTCATTCTGAGCATGGTCTTAGAGGTCTGTGAGGACTGCAGGTCCCAGTATGCTCCACCTTGGTAGGAGCAACCTCTACTGACATCAATTTGGAGAATGGCATTCTGGGACTTGTAGTCTCCATGGGCTGCACTTGGGAGAGGTGACTGTGGGTCACATTGTGAACTCCCTGGACCCCCCATATAGACTGCCATCTATAGCTGAGCATCGCCGGCTCACTGGAGTACTATGGAGAGGACAAGAAGCTATCGGTGCATGAGCAGGAACCTCTAAGAAAATAGAGAAAATGTTTTGCTTTCTAGAGAATATAAAGAAATTATTTTAAAATTAAATTAGAAGAGCTTCAGAGAACAGAGGAAGTTATGACTGTTGGACTGATTAATGAAGCGCAGATCAACACTGATAAAGCAATCAGGAATGGCTGGCTCAGGGATCTGGCAAAGCCATTCAGAGCTTTTCACTTCTAGGTTGCTGGTTTAAAGCCAGCTTAGGACACTAGTCACAGAGTCATTCCTGTTGATGGCTGTTTGGTGTCCTATAGAAAGTGAGCAGGTGGGTCTGGTTCAGTTGGATAAGTGTCCACAATGCACAAAACCCACCACCACCTTTGTGTGCCCTACTGTTCACTGAACAGGTCTGGAAACAGAACTTTCTTCTCGCCTCGCCAGATCAATGTAAAGTCCATTGGTAGGAAAGGGGAGGGAGAATGTCATGCTGCACACGTGTGGATAAACTGAGGGCTTCATTAGGCATGCTTGTCAAGCCACCTCAGCGCTAAATTCACCTTTGACACCAAACAAAAAGTAATGGCTAAGAAATAAACAGTGTCCTGTTTATTTAAGCAGTAAACTTTAGGGTGCTGATGAGAATCTGTGGACTTTAATATTTCTGGAGTGATCAAACTGATACTCTGCAGCAAAGCCCCATAGACTGGGCTACAGCGCTTCATACATCATGGCTTGCTGTTCACATATTTCTAGTGGTATTCTCCTCCTTAGACTTCCAAAATGAGAAGGGGATTTCTTTTCCACTGCTGCCTAAGCGTAGTGTCTGTCCAGTTTAAAAGTCCTCTGGGAAAAAAGGAACCTTCTACTTTCAATAATTTTAATAGCCATGCATATTCAGTACCAAAGCCCCACATAACAGGATGGACTATAAATGCATACTGGTTTGGGATGAATGTTTAAATGCAATATCCCCTAATAGCTTGTTCAAGTACGGCAAGCCAGAATGACATGGCAACACATCTGAAAAAGTATGGGAGAGCAGAATTCCATAGCGAGATTTCTCTAGAGAATGGCTGAACGCAGCAGTTGGGAAGGCAATACTTTAAGATCTGAACAGCATGAACTGCAAAGTGAATTTCATAATCCTTTTGGGAACGCTTTGAACTGATTTGTTTGGAATAAAAGAAAATGTAGCTCCGTAGGGAGCCGGATGGCTCATGGAATTGGTAATGAGATACAGAGTCTTTCTCCTGCAGGTCACCTGTTAGAGACTTAGAATCTAGCCCAGGTCATTATTAATCAAAAGTTGTTACTATCATCTGATGGCTGTTTGGTGGCCTATGGGAAATGAGTTAGTTGGTGTCATTCCAGTTCCTTGCCTACACAGCATGCAATCCACCCTGACAAATGGCAGCCAGAGCACAAAGGTCAGAGATGAGATGAGGACTCAGCTACCGCTATGCTGCAAAACAAAACAACCACCCCCAGGGCAGGTAGTCTCAGAGCCTGGGTCAACTGACTCAGGCTTGTCCTACAAATGTTCCTGCTCAGGCTGGAGCCTGGGTTGTGAGACCTGCTTGCCTCACTACATTTCAGAGCCCGAGCCCAAATGTCTACACTGCTATTTTGAGCCCCATAGCATAAGCCCCACAAACCTGAGTCATTTGACCGAGCCTCTGAGTCTCTCTGCTGTGGGTCTTTTTTTGCGGTGTAGACATGCCCTAAATTACTCCTTCGGCCCATAGAAGTCATCCCTCTTCATTAGCAGGTTAGTCCACTGTTCTCCTGTGCCGTACATGTCCTGCAGAATTCTTCAGACCACTTGTTTGGCACCTTTTACTAACACTATAGTCTCTCTAGCTATATTGATACACACTCCATATTATTAAGGAAGCAAACTGGAAGCTTTCAGGCAACTCAGAAGGGATGATTTTATGGCAGCTCAGAGGGTTATTAGGAACACCAATCACTGTCCTTTAACATGTGTATGGGATGGATCCTTGAATTATGGCCATTATTAAACTGTGCACAGTGACTTGGTAAAATGTGTTCTTAGCTATTTTGAAAAACCTTGCTTAATAAACTGACTCTTAGAATTCAGGCAAAATATCCCCAGCAAATGGCTATTGGTTCAGAAGACACATCACTAAAAGGGACATGAGAATGGTAAACTGCTGGTGCCCGCTAGATGGGTCCTGCTAGTTCAAGAAAGTGATCCATCTTTCATGATGGGCAATCAGACAAAATGAAAGAACTCCAATAGCTTAAGGAAGGACCCCAGGACTGGGCAGTCAGTCTAAACCCAGAGTAGTGCCATTCGTATTAGTGAGTCAATGGAGGTAACTGAGATCAGAAGCTAGTGCGTGTAGCCTTCATGACCACATTGCTTCCTCCACAGACAGCCCAACCCAGAGAAGATTGAAAATAGCAGGACTAATGCTTGGAGAGTGTGGCAAATGTCAAGAATCCCAGTAGTTGCACTCTGATTACTGGAGTCACAGTAAACTGGCTATGTGAGCTAAGGTACATCTAAATTAAGCAGCATCCTTATGAGACATCACCTATTGCCACTCCATTACGTTTATTGTATCAGACCCAATCTTGTCATCCTTACTGGAGCAAAATTACCATTGACGGTGGCCTGGGTTTGCAGCAGCAACCAAGAAGCGCACAGCACAGGCAATTGGGGGGAATAGAAAGATGGCTTTAAGATACCTTTGCATGCTCCCAATTCTGCACTGGCTTTGCAACTGCCCTGTGCCCTCTGTAAATTAGTGCAGCTTGATAAGCGCAGCCAGAGTTTCTTTCCTCCTAGACACTAGCTGAACAGCACCGGAGCATCACCCCACATTAAGGATCTTCCTTAGGCCAGTTAAGCACCTACTCTGTAGGGGTCCATTACATCCATAGCACCGCACAAAGCAGCCCAGTGAAGAGAGGAATTAGGTCCATTGGGGGTTTAACCAGACTATAGAGGACTGAGGACAGACCACAGGAATTAGCCAATAGAGACTGGTTCTGCTCTTACTCACAGGAATAACTCACTGGAGTCAACAGGATCCGATTTGGTATCCAGTTTAGTAATTTCTTAGCCATTTTTTGGCAAAGCATCTGCAGACACCTGGGGCATCCCCAAGGTCAGCACTTCCCCTGTGGAGACCCATTTAGTGCAATTTCAGAAACAATTGATCTTTGGGAGGAAGACTGGCAAGTCTCAGTTGTATATACGGCATAGCAGGTGTATCTCTTAGCAACCACACGAAGCAGGCTCTAGCTTACTTCCTCCGGCCTGAAGGACTATCTTCCCCACAAGATGCTGGATTAGATTCTCATCCCAATTTTGCAGGTGCCACCCCCCGCACTGAAGTCACCTAAACCTAATTCAGCCCTCAGCTATACACACACAACTACCCCAAGGACACACATAGCTGAGGACAGACTAGATCCTTCAAGTCAGTGGGGTTGCTTTAACCAGGGTGACTGAAACCAGAGCTGAGGCTTTACTGGAGTTGGGATGTGTTTAGTTTGCTGGAATGGTAAGGATTTATGGCCTGGTTTTCAAACATGCTCAGCAGCCCCTGCTCCCACTGACTGCAGTTTGAGGATCTAGAGCTGTAAAACTAGTTTGCTGGGACAGGTCCCATCAGGCATCAGAAGAAAACACTGTAAACTTATTTTTTGCTACAGGCCACGATGCAGACCTGGTAAAACTGCTGCCTTGTTCACAGGAATAATACAACGTGAATTTGGCAGATGTGTCTGGTCAGGGGGCCGTCCCCAGAATATACACGTAAGTGGAGTGAGGCTTGTCAGACATCCGTATAGCTCTATGCTCTAGACTGAGGCCTAGATCTTTCCCTACCACAGAAAAAACCTCAGGTCAAAATGAGGTGGAAAACTCAGCATCCTGTGTGTTCAGGAATGTGCACTGAGGCCTAGTCCCTCTCTGCTGATCCCTGGGCCCCCGAGCTCCCTCAGGAGCTATGTTCCATTGCGTCTTGGCTATGACTAAGCCAAAACTCCTTGGGGAGGAGGTGCTGACAACATGGAATGAGAGTCTGTGCAAGATAAGGTAGCAGGACCAACATTATTTTGGACTGAGGAAAAGGCTGATTGTGGAGGAGAGTGGCACTGTGCAGACCCTCTCACTCCTGGCTCCCCACATCCCCTGAAATCACAGAACCCCAAACACACAGAGTTGGCCTGGAAGGGCCAGTGCAGAAGCCGGGGGACAATTGTAGTGGATTGACTCACTATCACAGCATTTAGCTAAAAAGGGAGCTTTCCACTCTTTCCATCAAAATGAAGGAGGGATGAGTTGGCCTTTAATATTTTGCATGTTCTTCATGGCATTACAGGGAATGTTTTCATGTGAGACACATGGGGAGTTTGAGAGAGGGGGCTGTTTACTCCCACTGACTCCTTTCGTCTTACATTTTACCCTATGCACAACAGAGGCACTGACAGCCCAAAAATTGCTGAAATGGACAAAAATCTCCTGATGATGCTATTCATTCACTAGGGCGATTGAGGATTCAGACAGAGCAGGATTCAGGCCTTGATTTGCTGTGGAGAAAGCTGAATGCTGTAGTCAACTTGTATGCAGCTAGCAAGAGTAACACCCATACACTCTGACAGGGGCCACACAAGCACTGAGAGATTCTTATGCACATAAGCAGATTGTGCAGCTAAGTGATACATGTTTGGTGCAATGCAATATTACAAGAACCAATACTTACTAAGGAATTGTGTTTACTGATATAATCTGGGCCTGCTTGCAGTGGGTTTTTAAGTTTCATAGCCACTAAGCCTATCATCTTCAAATGTAGTGCCTTTAGGCAGCTAAATCCACTGTTAGGAACCTAAATCAAAGAGGCCTAGTTTTCAGAGGTTGTGAGGATTCACAGTTCTCTTTGAAATCCACACAAGTACAGGGCACTCAGCAGCCTCCAGGATTTACTCCACACAGCAGCACTTGGCAAGATTGAACCCCAATCACTTGACTCACGGTTGATTAGGCCATGGGTTGGATTTTTACCACATGCGTCTCACAAGTCCATTTATACTTTGCTTTCTTTTGCTTTTTAATTTGGAAGTGGGTTCATTAGTTTTTAAACATTACACTTACGTGGGCCCAATTCTGTCTTAGCAGTGTAAATCCAGAATTACTTTCATTAAACTTTGCTGGAGCTGTTCCAGATTTACACCACAACAAATGAGAGTAGAATTTGGCCCAGTATGTTTATTTCTGAAATAAAATTTAAAAAACCCAGTACAGATTATAATAAGACAAGAACCTCAGGTTGGTTTAGGAGATGGAGTCAGATAGTGAAACTTCTCTAGCAGCATAAAGGGTCTTAAAGTGAGTGTAAACTATTTAAGACCCTTCTAAAGCTTCCAGAACCGGTAAAGGCACCTTAGCATACATAAGAATCTGGCCCAGTTGCGTCCATAGTCAGGATAATTATTCCACCTCTTATAGAAAGATGTTATTTAAAGCAGCCCATTAATGCATGGGGGGTGTCTGAGAGAAATATACACTTTCAAGAAACCATTGTGAGTCCTTCCCCACCCACAGCAGCAATGGTATTTTCCTTGTCTCCAATTTTCCCAATCTGTGCTACTGAAATGAAAAAAAATGGCTCTCTTGTGTCCAGATGTCTTTTCCGAATGACAGTGTCAAAGGTATTAATTATTAAACTGTGGATGCCTTCGATGAATTATGAACTATGGAAGCCTTGTGGCTGCTTGCTAGTAAAGTGTTGTGGGGGGAGCAGAAATAATGTCTCTCATACGAATGCGTGTTCTAACAAGATAGGTCAAAACATGATGCAGATGATAAATTGCTTAGCATGAGTTCCCATTAACCCAGCAGCTTTCTGTATTATTACATTACTAAACTATGCTCAAAATGTATTGACCAAACAATTTTGATCTATATTAGCCTAATTTGCAAAATAAGAACTGGTGGCTTGTTATGATGAAACCACTATCTGTAACAAAGGGACAGCTGCTTGCATATTTCAGTTTAGCAAAGGTTGGAAATGTAGGATTTGGAGTGAGGCACTTGGTTGGATTTTTTACTTTCTGAAACCATGAACAAAATTGTATTGTACTATGTGGAGGAAAAAAATCATGTAATAGAATGATCAGCCCCAACAGGCATGCATGTCTCCCTTCATGCAAGCTAAAAAAAGCACAACCTCCTGCTTACATATGTGTACGTGTACATGTGTCACAGCAAACAGCTAAGCTTTCAAATCTGGAATAGGCTCGAGCAGAGAACAAAGGGCCAAAGCATACAGTACATCCAGAAGGGGGAGCAGAGAAATATATTGTGTGTGGTCATACAGGAGGGACATGATGGCCAAACAATTACTAAGATACATGGAAAAGGAATATGGAGGAGGAAAAAACTCAGGATATAGCTAGGAGAAAGTGAAAAGGCACTGCCTTGCAAAATGATGAGCCTCTTCAAATGATGACCATTTAGGCAGCGTGGGTTCCTTTAATCACTTGATTTCATTTGTTTCTAACATGCCTTTTTCGACAGGACAAGTGGAAGATTACTTGTCTTGCACTGAAATTTTGATTAGTGGAACTGTCAACTGCTGAATTTTTGCTCTACTTTACAGAAAAATAGCCAGCCCTGCATTTCTCCATCTTCTTTTGAAATGCAATTAGTGCAGAAAATGTTTTTGGAAGCCCTGACTTGTAGTGGCACCTAAATACCCAAATGTAATCAATTTTAAATGTATTACGTAATAATGCCCTCCTGCAAGTCTGGGAAACAGTCCCCTTCATGGGCTCTGGTGAGATACCAAAAATGGGTGATCTGCATTATTATTTCATGGCATCTGCAGTAAACTCCCCTACTGACTAAGGTGCAGAGCTAATTCAAATTTTCTGTGTGCTTACATATATTTTAAAGTGCATGTTTACTTAAGAGTTTCTACAACAACATTTAACTTGTTAATCAAATCAGATATTCAGAAGAGAGGACCTCAGGTTTTCACACTATACTGCAAGCAGGAAGTGTAGTTATAACCTTAGCATCTTGGACACATTTACTACTCTAGCTCTTCAGCTGTCTATCTAAGGTATTTATAGTGTGCCAGTCATCATAATATCTAGGCACTAAGGACTCCTCTCCTACCAGATGGTGGGCAGGATAATTATATTCAAAAGGGCAGGGTTATAAAAAGGAGGGGGGAAATATTTTTTCAGATTCATTTACTTCTTGCTAATAAAGCCAGCCATATAAAAATGTCTTTTTCCCTCATCCATCTTGGGGCATTGCACCTCTCATTACTCATGACCAATGTGTAACCTTGTAATCAGAATGCAGTAAGTAGCAGGCTCCTTAATCTCTTCTGATAATTAATGAGTGTGGGTGTGTTTATACACTTAATTTTTGCCATTCTGGAGTAAAACAGAACTATACATAGGAACAGTGATAATATAGGATGTGTATCTGTACAGTAGATATACACAGACTAATGCTGAATATAGATATGGGGTAGAAATCTTAAAGACCCCCATATCTGTGGTACTGAAAAATTCATTCACTCCAATCTTACAATGGGGAAAGCAAGGAAAAAATCTAAACAGCAGGATACGACAATAAATGGGAAAACAGCAATAGAAAAAGCACACTAGGTTAATATAGGAAAACTAGTTTCTTTATTGAGAGATTGTATATTAGTATTAGTGGAATTGTGTGTAACAATGTCATCATGCACACAATACAAAAAGGCAAGGCCCACCATGCTATGGAGGGGCAACAGAACAAAAGCAGCGTACAATGAGCAGATGTATAGGCTACAGCACATTACATTTCAGCAGGGTATGTCTCTACAGAGAGATTTACATCAGAAACTAGGTAATGTAAAAAAATACAGACCATGCTTTAGTTTTAGTACAAGAAAAAAGGTGAAGATACACAACCAAAGGATATTTGATACAGAAAATTACCCACAAAATAAGAACAGGAAGTAATTTAGCACAGCAGAAAATGTTATCCCTGTTTAATGGAAAACCATTTTGCCAGCAGTCTCGTTTTTAAAAAAAAATAATTTAATTAAAATTGCCATTTAATATGCTTCTTTGGAGCAGCGTTAATTGATCAAATGTTTGTGTCCAGTTTATACACACTAAATGAAGTGTTTGGATCATTTCTGTAACAGACAACTGTATATACTGGATGTTTCAGCTTTCAAAGAAACAGATGGAGGCCAGCTGTTGAAAGTGGTGTAATTTTGGCCAAGAGTGTGTGTGATATATAATGTACAAAGATGCAGTACCCCTTTGTATTACAAAGTCTTTGAATAATCCTTGTTAATACGCAGGGTGGAGGAATATTCAGATGTTCATATGCTTAGTGTTTCCATTTATTCACTGATCTTATTCTCCAACTATTTTTCAAAGCCTTTTTTTAAAATAAGGCTAATTTAATTGCAGATTTTATTACTATTATTATTATTATTGCCTATGATTGACATTAATTTGTTTAGTCATAAAGGCATTCTAGATGGCAAACCAATGGTTGTCGAACTAGAAAAAAACCCACAAGATACTGCATCCACCAACTAAAGCAAAATGAATCCACTTAACAGGAATTTACAGTGCAATGTACTTAGCTAAACAAGATGAAGATACAAAAATGGCTGTTATTATCTACAGCTATTCTGAAATGGCCTGTTTTCTATACTACTACAATGAAATTAAAAAGAGCAGATTTAAGCTTACAGTCTGTCTAACAGTTTTACAAGAAAATTGTGGTTTAGGACTTCAGGTTTAAGCATTAGTATCCTCTGTCACAAGGTCTTTTTTTGGTTCATTTGTATGGGTCAAATATCAATAGCCCCTTTACAGTTTCTCTGTGGGTATGTTCAGTTTTAAGTAAAATGAAAGAACCCAAAATGAAATGTAAATTTTGGGGAGAGAAGCAGAGAACCTCTCCCACCCCACTAAAACTAATTTGAAATTGAAAACATTAAATTGCATCCTGTAATGGTATTAAAAATCAGTGTAATTAATGATGATAATGATTTAATCAGGATAATTATATTTTGGGTTTAACATCAGTCTTAATTATTTTTAATGTATGCCTAGTATATAATAAAAAATCCTAGACATTCTCAAATAATAAGGATAATTGCACAGATGAGAGGGAGGGGGAGAATTAGTGTTACAGAGAAATCTCATCAATCTAAGCCTTTTTGAAATTGACAGACAGCCCATAGAGAGGGGATACTGCAGCTTAAATATCAATGCCTTCCTCGGATGGATACAGGAAATGGTTAAGAGAGGGGTGTCACAATACAGCTAAATGCAGAGGCAGAGGGCTACAGCACACAGCAGCAAGTTGACCATTCACTGTGCTACACAATGAAGAAAAAAAAAATAAAGATTTGATAAATGCAAAATGTCATCATCCCATCATCACAATAGAGACTGCAGTTAACAATGCCACTGTGTTCAACCTGGCTCATATGTATACATACAGTAAAGGGAAATAAATTTTAAAGCAGTTGGGCAACAGCAGGAAAGACCAGATTCTGATCTCAGTTACACTGGGGCGTAAATCAGTGCATCTGAAGCCATCTGTGCAAGTGGAGTTACTCTGGATTTACAGCAGTGTAAACTGAGATCAGAATCTGGACTGAGTCTAATTGTGCTAGATTTTAACCCATCTTTTATTGGGTCCCCAGTGATCAAGACCTCAATGGTAATTACAGCAGTGCATCATCTTTAAGAGGAAATTTATTTTATATATAAATAAAACTACAGGGACTTGACCAACAATAGGCCAAGTGGGGGTGGGAGGTCAGGCTGGGGGAACATTTCCAGGAAAGAAATGTAAGGAGAGAAAAAGGCTGATTTAGAAATAACAATGACTCTAAATGCATCCTGATTTTGATAGAAAGAAAATGGAAGGAATGAGGGGTGGAGGGGAGGGAGAGGTCCAGGTCCATTGTCTATAGCAGAATGTGGGGTGGATGGGAACGAGGGGAGGTGGAAAAAATATGCAATGGCCATACACATCCCATATTAAAACTCTGTGAAAAATAATCATCACGCTGCTTTCCTGAAAAATCTCTCTGAGCAATAAGAGCACCATGGAGCTGTGGACTGATGTGCTGCTCTCCAGAACCAACATTACAATTAGAATCCCCAAAGAGAGGAGGACAAATTACAGGAGATGGGGAGGGAGGGAGCAATGTCCAACAAGAAAGAAAAGGCACCCTAAAAACGGCAGGCTAATTCCAAAGCTATTTTAGTCCATTACGGAAGAAACAGCAAGGGACAAAAAGAAAGGTTAAGAGAGGGTGAACATGCTCTCGGCTCCCAAGAGAGTGGGGGGGAGGGACGAGATAAGATATGGGGAGACCTCAGCTTGTAAATAAATAATAATAATAAAAGCACAAATCAATGGTCAAACAGAGCACACACACGCCAAGAACACAAAATAAAATCGCTACCCACTGAATGCACAAAAAGAAAAAAAAATCCTTTTTTTCAGCCCCGTGCCCCATGCGGACATAGAGCGGGGCAGGTCTAGGCTTGGCTTCCCACCCGAGATCTAGGTTTCTCAGGGGGGAAGCAGGGGGCAGATGGCCCGAGTTAAGGGAAGGAGGCTCTCGGAATCCAGAGCAGAAGAATCTAAAATAATCCCACCGCTCGGCTGCTGGGTTTTCTTTCTTTCTTTCCCTCCTTCCCCCTCCACCCTCCTGCATCTGATCCGCAAGAAAGAGAGACAACGAGGAGCCGGGGGGGGGGGAAACCCTCCAGAGAAACCAAAGGCTCGTGCATTGGAAAAAAAAACCCCACACACACGCAGACACCACCACCACCGAGAATAAGCCCCGAAGGATAAAGCGATACCTCTGTTTCGTACAGAGCCAAACACTGGAAGAACAAGATAGCCGACGTGCACTAGAACCATCCTGCCTGCCTGCTGCTGCGGCTGCGGTCCCTTTGTTGTGCTGCTCCTGGGTGGAGGTGGGAGTGGGGCTGCTGCTGGCTGGGAGACAGATGGCCCATGGAAATGGTCCCTTCCAATCCCCTATATACATTCAAATGTGGAGCTGGGACTGCAGCTGCCTGGCACACAAAGGGAAGGGCAGCCAATGGGAGGGAGGCCTGGGAGGAGGGGGTGGTTGGTTCTTTCTTGCTGGGTTTTTTTTATATATATATATATTATTATTATCTCCAGCTTGGGTCTCTGTGACAGGGAGGAGACCCAATCAGGGGCTGGGGCTGGACTAGCGCCTGCCCTGGGCCCTGCTGGCTAAGCTGCCTCCAAACAAGGAGATGGAAGCAAATTGGGGCCAGGGTCTGGGAGGCTGGGGGTGGATTTCACACCCAGGGATATACAGATACACTCTCACACACACCCTAGCCAGGGGGATTGGCTGCCAAACACACGCCCTCCACCCCCACCACAGAGATATGTGCATGCACACACTCACAGAGACACATGGAGCGATTCAGGCAGAGACACGGAGATACACAGAGATCACATATGCTCCACACCCGAGCCACAGAGAATCGTGTGTGTGTGTGTGTGTGTGTGTGTGTGTGTGTGTGTGTGTGTGTGTGTGTGTGCACACAACCACAGAGACAGAGACAAACATGCAGTATAAGCAGACAGAGCCAGAATTTTAAAGGTATTTAGATGCCTAAAGATGGAGCTAGGCACCTTACTACCTTAAAATATCTGGCTCACCCATCCTACATACAAAAACACACACACAGGCACTTGTATGCCAACTGTCCACAAAGACACATACACACTCAGACATACATAGGCACACATACACAAACATACAGTGTATACATACATCAAAAGACACACAAATATACAGAGACATCAACACACACAGCATGAACACAGACACAGATCATACCCTTATAAAAAAAAGGCCTATAGAAGTTGAAAGAATGATAACCCTGCCATAGAACTCTACAGAATGGCTAAAAAGATTACAGAAATGTCTTTATTAAATCTTGTAGCTTTTCAGAGTAATTTCTGTAGAATCCTATTAAGTATCTCTGTTGGTTTAATTCTTGTTACATTCTATGGGTCTTCTCCACTAAGGCATAGACAGATACATATAAAGATACACAATCAGGCATATACACAGCATATACACAATCTATACAAATATGTACAGAAGTGTAGGTACACACACACACAGGCGTGGACACACACAGAGAGGGCACAAATATGTACCTAGACAGAGGCACACAATATATACACTGCATACATATACCCTACGCTCACAGATAGAGCAGAGATAAACAGACAGTGACACAGAAACATGCACATTGAACATTCAAAGTCATATATATGCACCCAAATCATATAGATATACATACACATATAATTGCACACTCCCTAACCACTCAAAGACAAAGAGGAATACCCTATTCCAGGGTTCTTAAACTGGGGGTCGGGACCTCTCATGGGGTCGCAAGGTTATTACATGGGGGGTCATGAGCTGACAACTTCCACCTCAAATCCCGCTTTGCCTCCAGCATTTATAATGGTGTTAAATATACAAAAAAGTGTTTTTAATTTATAAGGGGGGGTCACACTCAGAGGCTTGCTAAGTGAAAGGGGTCACCAGTACAAAAGTTTGAGATCTACTGCGCTGTTCAGACACATATCCAGAATCAGACATGCACTGACACCCTGCACATATGCTTATGGAAAGTCCTACAGAGTGAGCAGAGAATAATATTCTCTCTGTAGAATTTCTAAGCCAGTCTACAGAATCCTATAACAGGGATAAAAGTCACTATTAAATTCTATAGGATTGTTTAAAAATTCTGTAGCAAGGATATCATCATTCTCTATTAAAATCTATATGGATTTAGAATAATTTTTATAAAATCCTATTTCATTTCTACAGAACCTTATTGTGTAAATCCCTATTAAATTACCTACATACATACAGAGACATAATCAAACATACAGAGAGACAAACTTTACACACTCAGAGGTGCACACATACTGCACAAGGACAGCAGCACCTGGATTCCTCCTATATACATCCTACACCCAAAGATGTACAGACACAGACAACAGCTGGACCTGAAAAGGTATCCATTTCAACCCTAAAGCCCCGCACAGAGTGCTAAAAACAACAGTAAGGAAACTCTTAAATATACAACTAACAGGAAAATAATGTGCTACTGAACAAGACAAAAAAGGTAAGAGTGATGGTTTGACATTGATTGCCATAAACTAACAAGAAAATGAAGGAAATTTCTATTTTAAAATACTGTCTGAAATCTGTATCAGAGGGGTAGCTGTGTTAGTCTGGATCTGTAAAAAGCAACAAAGAGCCCTGTGGCACCTTACAGAATAGACTAACAAACATATTGGAGCATGAGCTTTTGTGGGTAAATACCCACTTCTGAGATCTGTTTGAGGCCATATACATATACCACAACATTCTGCAGAAGAGTAAATCATTGCTCATGTGACAATGAGATAATCACAGCAGTCCCTTTCTTCTAACACTGAACCAGGAACTTTATGAAAATAAGGACAACTGTATTCCCCCTAAAGTTATTCTGTTTCTCTTTGCTTCACTGTAGAACTTCAGGGCTAGAGCTTTTCCCAGTCTCTCTGTGGTCGGGTTTCCTGCTACTAATTTAAAGAAACCGTGCACATAACTTGACTGGGGATATCATAGAAAAAAGTTAGTTTTTTCCTTCATAAAATCTGATGTTAGTGGAGCTAACTGAGGAGACCTGGAAAGAACATAATCCAAGTGAAAAGGAACAAAATGTAACAATCCAGAATGGTAAAATCTGGAAAATGTAGAGACACACAGAATCCACATGGAAAACAGATACCCTCAATTATTCACCCTTAGGCCTCATAATAAATGCATCAGGAAGTTTCAGACCAGCTACATATAAGCACTGCCAAAAAAAAATAAAAAAAACCAACCTTCTGTGGATTCCACCATATAAAGAAACCACTAGATAAATACAAACCACTTCAAGCTGTTGAAAATGGCCTTCCTCACACTCCCAAACCAAACCATTTTCCAGTTTTTCCAACCAAATGCAAACTTTCTTTCTCTCTTTTTTCCCTCCTGGAAGACTCAACATTTTGACCAACATGCCCCCCCCCCCCCCACACACACACGTTTTTATTTTAAAAAATCATATTTGGCTTCCTCCCAAAAACTGCAGCAGCTAAAAAAAAAATCACCTCATTTTTAAAAAAATTCCCATGAAAAACAACTGACATTTTTGACCAGGTTAAAAGCCATCGGCATTAATACTGTGTGACAGTACAAGTCAAACTAGTCACTAGGTCGGAACAATGTCAGCAAGAATGGAGCAAAACCCTGGGAGAAAACCTTCAGCAATTCTGCAAGCTGGTACTGTGTGTACACAGGAACACTCCCAACAGCAGTGGAGAATAAAACTGGGACAGTTCCTCCTACTGATCGATATCTAAAACCATGTATTGTGCCCCTGGTATTACCTCATTAAAAGCAACACAAACTCCCTCCATCAGAAAGCAATACAGACCTACAAGATAAATACAAAAAAAATGCCACTCCACTGCTGTGCAACTTCAATCCTGGCATGAATAATACTAACCCACATGCTTCCTTCCTGCAAAAAGTACTCAGAAGGAAATATATTAATGCAAAAACCCCAATAGCCCCCTCAGCAGGTGCAAAGTGGGTGGGGACAAAAGAGACGTTGGAAGGTTTGGGATCCATAGGGAAGCTGGCCCCCAACTGGATGGATCCTGCCCAGGGTGTATACTGGGAGTAAAAGGTCCCTCAAGCAGAATTCATTTTGTGTGTGCTTAACCACACCACTTAGTGCTGCTCCTCCATCTTGCTTACATACTTTTCCCTATACTCCTTCAGGGATGTATTGAAGTGGGTGAGAGTGGCTACACAGAGACAAGCAACCTCCCACATAGCCACTTCCCCCTCCTCATGGACAGAACAGAAAAAACGTCAGCCTCAGATAAGAAACTTTGAGAAAGTTCTGGACAGTTGGGGAAAAAAGGGTCAGAATGAAGGCTGGTGCAGGTCACAACCTCCTCATAGACCAGTCATATTTCGTCATAGCTTTAGTGTCACCTGGTTTTCAGAGGCGCTGAATGACGAGAGCTCAGCAGTACCTCTGAAAAGTAGACCACAATCCTGCAAGTGACTATGTGAATCCCCCTGGAGCCCATTCTATCTGTAGCACTTACCAGGACGGCATGGTAGTGTCTGAGCACTGCACAGTTTTTAATGGAGTTCTCCCTCTAACATCCTTGAGGGGCAGGGAAGTGTTATCCCCATTCTACAGCAGCACAGGGAGGCTGTGCGACTTGGCCAACATCACACAGGAAGTCTGTGATGGAACCGAGTCTTGTATCTATGTCTCCCAAGTTCTAGGAGGCATCCTGGTCTGAAGAGTTCTGTGTAGCTCAAAAAAGTGTCTCTTTCACCAACAGAAGTAGTCCAATAAAAGGTATTATGTCGCCCACCTTGTGTCTCTAATAACATCTACTGAATTCAGTGGACACGCACGCAGGAAATCACACCCACACACACCCATACCAGGTTATTCTAAATTTATTTACATGTAAAGGGATATATTTGTCCCCCTAAGGATAAGCAAATACACCCTTTAAAAATGGGAATGCTAGGGTGATTAGTCTGTACCAGTCTTCCACAGGCAAAATGTCCCTTCCTGAATCATTGAAACATCCCTGCAAATGTGCCATTTAACTAAGATACATTTATTTTTAAATAGCATTTAAGCTGCATTGGTTTCAGCTTTCATTTAAAACCCACATAAGCAAAGATATTCAGCATTAACGTGGAAAACCCAGGCAGCGATTCTGTCCTGAATTCACCCCATTGCAGCCGGGGTGGAGGGGGGTGTGGAATACTGCAGCAGCATAAAGCCAAAGTGTCTGTCTGGATTTTCAGCCTTGATTTTGAAAAACAGTTCTGTCCTGTCGCTGGTTTGTCTAAATGCAGGTTTTTGTGATTGATCTTATGGGTTTGTTTCCTTTGCAATCGTATTATTGCATAAGAGAAATTTTACTTGGAAAGAGAACTCACAATTTTATCCCTATCAGCAATATATGTATATCTACCCTTCCAATAACATCAATCTACTGTGCTCCTCCATACAATGGTAATAATCTTAACAAAACACCCACTGTCTAGGCTGTTACCACTGACAATTGCTTAAGATGGTTTAAAACTGGAAAATATATATAATGAAGGCTCTGGTCCTGTCCTCATGGAAGACAATGGGAGTACTGTCACAGACTTCAGTGAGAGTAAGATCATGCCCTAAAGAGGGTGGAGGTTTTTTTTTTAAAAAAAGGCCTTGAATTCTTAACACAATAAACAATTATGCTCTATTGTGTTGACGCCCTACATACTTTGAGGACTTATTAATTGGCACATCGTTGATCTGAAATGGTTCCAGTCTATTCCAGATGCGAAAAAAACAAGCTCAAATTTCTGTAAGAAAACACCATAGGAGCACCCAGGAATTTATAATAAACCAACTCAGTTGATCTGTTTGCAATTTCAAAGCAGCAGGTTGAGGAGGGGGGAGGGACCAAACCCAATCTACTCTCATTTAATTAGTAGCTTTGTAACTTGTGTAAGTGGGTGGGTGGGAATCCTCCTAAGTATTATCCTACAAACAGAGCTACTGTTCTGGGTTTGTTGGTACTGTTATACCTTTCAAACTCATGATCTGGACACAGTTTGGCATCTTATGCAGAGATTTTTCTTGTCTATCCAGCATTTTCTCAGATAATGTTTTATCCTAGAAAACAGGAGGTTTGTAGTAAGATAAAATATGATGGACATAAAAGGCCAAAGCCATTTCCCTTCTCTTCTCCACCCCATGACCTCTCCAGGCAGAGCTGGTCACTGAAGAGATGCATGGAGGTGTTGAAGAGAATGAAAATTAACCTTGTCTTATTTCCTCATGGAGGAAGCAGCCTGCACATCCCCTAATACAGCAAGGAAAAGCACAGAAGCACTATGCAGAAGCAGATCAGCCTAGCCCATCTCTCTCCGATGACCTATCTGTGTCCTGATGCCTGCTCTCTTCTGTGCTGCAATTTGCTGTGAAGCTGGGCTCAGTTCTGTGCACACACACAGCATGGGGTACACCAGTGGAACCAGGGCTGGTCCACACTTGAGATGCTACAGAGGCACAGCTGCAGCGTTTTGGTGAAGACACTACCTATGCTGACAGGAGGAGTTCTCCCGTGTTGTCAGCATGGATAACCTAGCTCCCAAAGAGGTCGTAGCTAGGGTGACAGAAGAATGCTCCATCAGCCTAGCACTGTCTATACTAAGAAAACAACAAGGAGTCTGGTGGCACCTTGAAGACTAACAGATTTATTTAGGTATAAGCTTTCATGGGTAAACCCCCCTACTTTTTATGATGCCTCTGAAGAAGTGGGTTTTTTACCCACAAAAGCTTATGCCCAAATAAATCTGTTAGTCTTTAAGGTGCCACCAGACTCCTTGTTGTTTTTGTGGATACAGACTAACACGGCTACCCCTTGATACTTGTCAATATCAAGGGTTAGGTAGGCTTAACTACAGCTCGGAGGGGTCAGTTTTACACACCCATGAGCAACACAGCTGGGCTGACCTAATTTTTTAGTGTAGACCAAGGCTAAGAGTGCCTTTATTCTGGTTTAGTTTATGTCTTTTGGGAAGGGGTTTAAGCTATGCCAAAAAAACCACTATTGTGCTGGATAAGTATCCATACGGGGAGTTATATCAGTAAAACTACAGCCATTAAACTGGTAAAACCTTCCCATGTAGAACAGGCTTAAGCCATCTTGATTATCACTACAAAAGGTTTTTTTTCTCCTGCTGATGATAGCCATCTTAATTAATTAGCCTCTTACAGTTGGTATGGCTACTTCCACCTTTTCATGTTCTCTGTATGTGTATATATATTCTTACTACATGTTCCATTCTATGCACCTGATGAAGTGGGCTGTAGCCCACAAAAGTTTATGCTCAAATAAATTTGCTAGTCTCTAAGGTGCCACAAGTACTCCTAGTCTTCCCACCGTTGCTGCAAGAGTCCCATCCCTCTGCAGGTCTGGCCATCTGGATCATCCTTCCTGTATTCCTCCACCTCCGTTTCTTTTTCCAGTTTCATCTTGATAGATCTACAGCCCTTTGTTATTAGCTAGACAGCTAAATGCTTCATTCTATTTGCCATGCTGTAGCTCTGCTCCTGTTTACTTAGGCCACGTCCAGACTAGGAATTAAAATCGATTTTAGATACGCAACTTCAGCTACGAGAATAACGTAGCTGAAGTCGAATTTCTAAAATCGAGGTACTCACCAGTCTGGACGGGGCGGCATCGATGTCCGCGGCTCTCCGCGTCGATTCCGGAACTCCGTTCGGATTGATGGAGTTCCGGAATCGATGTAAGCGCGCTCGGGGATCGATACACCGCGTCCAGACTAGACGCGATATATCGATCCCCGAGCAATCGATTTTAACCCGCCGATGCCGCGGGTTAGTCTGGACGAGGGCTTAGAGGTGTGACTGGGGAACACATCTGACCACACGAGTTGTCATTGTCTGTGTGTTTGTATCCTCATGAAGTCTGCTAGGAGGTCACTGTAACGGGAAAGGGCAGATTACTTATACAGGCAGACTCCCAGAGCAGGGAGCCCCAGGAGGGACAAGCTCAGACATGCCTCAGGAGTGTGGCTTGGAGACAATATACTGGTGGATGGGACACCGCAGAGTTCCAGGGGGAAAAGAACAAAGAGATGATGCTCCACTATGAGGCAGACCCTGCTGGGAGAGGGGACACCAGGGATGCTGCTTTTCCCAGGACACTCTACTAGGTATGAGAAGGGACAGAAAATCAAGCGAAAGGTTCTGACAGGGACACTGACATGTGAGGCTCCTGCTACCACTCCTTGCCCTTTGGAGACCACGCTTCATGACCCATAGTGGTACAGCTTCCCACATGAGCATACATGCCTTTACTTGCATCTGTTCCTCTCCGCTTTGGGACAGGGACTCTCTTTTAATTCTGTGTTTGTACAATGGGGTCCTGGGCCATATCTGGGGCTCCTAGGCGCTGTAGTAATACAAAGTAATAAATCATCCTCCTCATTTGCATTTGGCTGCTAGATAAATACAAAAAAGATTTTACTCCATTGTGTTGTGCATTAGCTTCTGCTGGTGCATCGCAGTGACCCTAATGCCCTAACTCCAGCCTTTCTCCCTCGTTCTGTCCTTCTGTTTTGTTGCTCACATTCACTGTGGGTAAATCTATTCTGCACTGTAAACCTACATCTGTGGGACACGGGATTGTGGACTCGATGTTTCCAAGCTCACACTTGAGCATCCACACTGCATTGTAAACCTGGGTTTGCAGCAGCTGGACCTGAGTCTCACCACCATGCTAACGTGTTCATACTGCACTATGCAGACCTTCTGACTCAGATCTGCAGCTTGAGTTGTGTCCACCTCAAAATCATAGGGCTTGGAATGGAGTCACAGTGGGATTGGGGCTCTGACCCACCCCCTAGCAGGGTCCTAGGACCCAGGTCCTGAGTGCTTGCTGACCTGAGTCAGAGTGATTTGTGTGTGGGCGGAAACAGAGCTTGGGCTCAAACCGGAGTCAGAGCCTTTTTGTGCAGCGTAGACATGCCCTCTATCATGGCTAAGCTAGAATGATTGGGCTTTAGGGTGGGGACTGCGTCCTCTCATTTGCAGTGGGAGGTGTCTGGTGCACTTTGGGGCACTGTAAGATAATTGGTAAACAAAGAGTCTGCCCTAGGAGGAAATGTCTGTCCCTCGTGTGAGGCAGAGCAAACAGGTGCAGTCCACAGACCTGCCAGCAGCACCAATGTGCAAAGGGGCTGTAGGTCTGGCCCAATGATGGTCCCCATGCTTTACATCCATCCACTGACTCCTCCTTCTCCACCATAAACACAAACCACTGGTCTTTATATTAGAGGCCCTTTGTGGGCTGGCCCTGCCCAACCTTTCAGCTCAAATACCTTATTGCGCCGTTGACCACCTGACCACTTTGCCAGCACTGCCAGCAGGGACCGTCTTTCATTCTGTGCTTGTACAGCACCTCACACAGCGAGGTCCTGGTCCAGGATTGGGATTCCCAGGTATTACAGTAATTGCTGTGTTTAATATTAATTTATACTTTGTGTTATGTAGCTCTGTAAAGCATTTTGCATGAATGGCAAAATAAGGAGCTTTTCTATTCCTATTTACTTTACTTCCAATTCTTTACCTTCATCTGGCCACAGTTGTTGCTGGGTTTTTTTGCTCTATTGTTTTCTAGGATTTGCTTTGTCCTAACTGATACCATGGTTTTCACAACAGTCAGAGGCCTCTTTAATCCATGCTTAGTTTATCCATAGCATACATCTGGATACATCTGAAAAATGTAAGCAGTCATCAGTCTCAGAATATATATGTAATATTAATCTGGATTATTTTATTTTTCAGATCTGAATGAAAATAGGAGTTTACAACCAGAATCTGATTAACTCTTTTGCACCCTGCAATGTAGCACCAGCATGCTGGACCTTAGCACTAATGCAAATGCCATCTCCCAGCATGACATGGATTAAGCTGATCTGACTACTGCAGAGACAACTGCTTGCAAGCCCTTGTTTGCCATTTTATGGCTGTTAAATTCAGAGGGAGGGAGGCTGATTCTCCTTTTAAAGTTTTCACCCAATTTCTGGGCAGAGACGCACATCACTAGGGGACCTAGCTTTGCAGCAGTCAGTATCTCACATATTACGTACTGATTTATAGTTGTGTGGTTGAGTTTTCTTTTCAAACCCTGTATATTAAAGATGAATGGAACAGGAAATTAAAATGAAGTTTGTCCCCTTTGTGTGATGCATAAAGAAGACCTGAAAGTTTGTTTTTTTTTGAACAGGTACAAGGAGGAGGAGCTGAGGAGTTTTAAAAAAAAACCCTAAAGTTATCTCTGCCTTTTTTATTATTATTATTATTTGGTATTAGAAATTCAGGTCTCATTTCCCTCTGTTTCCTAGAAGATTGTGTGGATGGCTGGAGATCTTTTGCTGTGAAGTTCTGAGTGACCAAAGCGTGCAGCATAAAGACAACCCTGAAGTTTCTTGAGGGCTGCAGAATTGTGGTTCTCTACAGCAGTGGTTCTCAACCAGGGGTACGTGTACCCCTAGGGTTATGCAGAGGTCTTCAAGGGAATACATCAACTCATCTAGAGGTTTTTAAGGTCAGGCTCGACAAAGCCCTGGCTGGGATTATTTATCTGGGGATTGGTCCTGCTTTGAGCAGGGAGTGGGACTAGATGACCTCCTGAGGTCCCTTCCAACCCTGATATTCTATGATTCTTTGATCTAGATCAGGGGTCCCCAACGCAGTGCCCACGCCTGCGGGGGCGTGGCCAGTGGACAAGCATCCGCTGAAATGCCGATGAAATTTGTTAGCATTTTGGTGGCGACGCCTCTGGATGACGCTGCTTGCTGCATTTCAGTGGATGCTTGTCCGCTGCCATGGTCCTTTGTCTGGTGCCCGCCAGACAAAAAAGTTTGGGGACCACTGATCTAGATATTTGCCTGGTTTTACAACAGGCTACCTAAAAAGCACTAGCGGAGGCAGTACCAACTAAAATTTCATACAGACAATGACTTGCTTATTTTATGTACTATACACTGACATGGAAGTACAATATTAATATTCCATTTGGTTTATAATTACCTGGTAAAAATGAGAAAGGAAGCCATTTTTCAGTAACAGTGTGCTGGGACACTTTTATGTCTGATTTTGTAAGCAAGTTGTTTTTAAGTGAGGTAGAACTTGGGGTATGCCAGACAAATCAGATTCCTGAAAGGGGTACAGTAGTCTGGAAAGGTTGAGAGCTGCTGTTCTGCAGGATTCTGGATTAGTACCACTACTACCTTTAACATTTTAGAAGGGAAGCTCAACTCGATTAACTCTTTTACCACAATGAAGCCCTTTTTGTGGAATAATCCTGGTTCAGCGGCAGGCTGCAAACTGATTAGAAATGCAGGTGATTCATTCCAACTGAGTAAGGCTAGTTTATTACACCCTGATCAGTGAGTTCATGACTTAACAGAGAGGCAGTCACTGTTTCCCTTGGAATTTGATCTCTTTATGTTAAACATACCACAGGGACACTGACTTAAGTGAATGCTAAAAAAAAAAGGGGGGGTAAAAAGTTAACACAGAAACAACCAGAGAGAAGAATCTGAAAATGCATATGGTTACATTCACCATTAGCCATGGGCACCAGGTTTGTATAATTTTTGGTGGTGCCCAGAACGTCCATAGGACAGATCGGGACAACAGCCCAGGGCTGGCGGGGCAGGGAGTGCTGGGGCCAAGTCACTCACTGCTGCCAGCGCCAGGCTCCCCGCAACCCCCTCAGGCCACTTTGGACTCTGCATCCCCTGAAGCATGGGGCACCCTCAAAGCACAGTAAGCCCAAACATTGGTGGAGCCAGGCCCACGTTCCTAAATATTGATGGAGCACAGGCACCATGGGCCCATATAACTCGCCCCCTATGCCATTAGCTGAGCCTTCTTTGTCTGCAATATGCTGAACACTTCATGAGGTTAAGCCCTTTTATGAGATTTCCAGTATTTTCAGGTTTCTGCCATGCTGGAAGGTCACATTGAATCCACAGGTGGTTTTAGTGGGGGCAGCTCCATTGAAATCAATGGAGATTTACCTGCTTACACAGTGGTGAATGAGACTCCTATCTCCCCTTTTTGGCTAAAGCCCCTGTCTGCTTGAGAGTCAGGGTTTCCCAGTGGACTAGCAGCTCTAGCAGTGATATGCTGTGTGACCTTGCAACAGCCACTTCCTTCTCTCCGTGCCTCAGTTTCCCATCCCACCTTTTGATCGCCTTGTTTATTCAGCTTGCAGGATCTTTGGGACAAGGACTGTCACAGTGTGCTCAGTGCGCAGCATGATGGGACTACAGTCTCAGCAGGGGCCTGTAGGTACTAACAGAACATAAATAATAGTCATCTTCTACAATCACTTAACAGCCTGGTTACATGTTTCTGGATTGGTTGGAGAGCACAGCAAAATCCCCAGGAGTGCCCTGGTTCAGATTGTCAACAGCTTCTTTCTAACTACTGCTAGCAAGCTGCCTTCTGCATTTGTCCTTCTTGTCATCCTTCACAGCTGCATTTGACACATCTCAACATTTGATTCTCCTCAAATGCCTGATGACATCTGTTGGCTTGACTGGAAAGCTTTTTTTTCTTGCAGGCCAATCACCAGCAGTTCATATGTCTCTCAACAACTTCACCTCCTCTGGTGAATCAGTTATCTTGGGTAGTTCTCAAGGCTCTGTCCTCAGTCCTCTGCTTTTAATCTGCACGTGCTTTCCCTCTGCAATTTGATCTATCGACACGGCTTTACATTTCATTCAGATGCCAAAGGCACAGATTTACGTTAAAATTAGCCATAAAATTCCTTCTGCTACCATTGTGCAGTCTATGTGCCGAGTCAATATCAAGGCTTCAGCATCTCAACAGCAGCTACAGTCACTTGCCTCTTACCCCACCGTTAAATGTGTCCAGTGTTCAGCTGGGTTATGGTTCAGGATTTGAACTGCATGCAAAGAAGTCTGCTCTTTACCATTTAAAGAACAGGTTTCAGAGTAGCAGCCGTGTTTGGCTGTATCTGCAAAAAGAACAGGAGTACTTGTGGCACCTTAGAGACTAACACATTTATCTGAGCTACAGCCCACTTCTTCAGATGCTTCAGCCCACGAAAGCTTATGATCAAATAAATTTGTTAGTCTCTAAGGTGCCACAAGTACTCCTGTTCTTTTTATTTAAAGAACACTGTCAGATCTTGTTCCCTCTTTCTAATGTTGAGACCAGTGTTTCCTTCTGCCATATAGTGCTATTGCAACACTCATATCTGGTACAAATTGCTACTTGCAGAATTCCCAAAGGCGCTACCTAGCTATAGGCCTGAATCTGTTCTCACTTTCCTCCAAAACTCCATTGATTTCAAGTTTCTCTGGTGTATGTGAGAGGAGCATCAGCCGCTGTATATTTATAATGTACCCTTGTATAATGCATCCATGATATCTGATCTCACACATAACTGCATATCCTCGTTTGGCTCCATTATCCTGGTTGCCAGTTTCATTCTAAATTAGCTTCCAGACCTATAAACTTCTTTGAAATCTTAATCTGAGCTTTCTCTGATCTGGTCACTCTGTTACAGCCCTAAACACCAGCTGCAGTAACATCATGTTGGTTTACTCATTTCACCGGTACTATGGGAGGCCACATTAGATAGCCATTGTTTTCATTTAGCAGTTTCTCTATGGGCAGCTGTGCCATAAAACATCAGAGGTGCTACTAGTCTTTAACTCTTTGATTTCAAAGTGAAGATTTCAGTTGCTAACCAGGCACTTGTGCATGGCATTACTTAGTTGTAGATGTTTCATAAAGTGTCTCAAGACCTCTTGATATGATAAGACTCTATATAACCCCAAAGTCCTAACAACAGGACAGAGAGTAATTATAAATCCCTTGTCATTTTTGCAATAGAAATGCGTGTCTATAATGCCTGGTCAAATTTTTGTGTGGGAAATTCCCTTCTGCCTACCTACAATTCCTTTCCAATTTTACTTAGATATTGAATTCTTTATTTTGACTCCAGAATTGTTGTTGGGTTATATTAAAAGGCTGCTTCTGCTTTCCTTGTTTTATGCCAAGCACCAGCATTCCAGCTGTAAGGCTCTCTGGACAACCTTTGGCTCCTGGCTGCCACCAGGTGTCTTCTTTAGAAACAGTTAGTGGGCTGAGGCCTGGTCTACACTACAGAGTTAGGTTGACACAAGCAGCTTATAGTGACCTAACAGTGCAAGTGTCTGCACTAAAATTTCGCTGCTACCGACATAACTCGCCCACTACACTGACTCCCACGAAAGGTAGAGAGTCAATGTCGATGTAGTTAGGTTGATGCAGTGTCAGTGTAGACACTGCGTTGCTTTCATCATCTATTGCTGGCTTTCAGAAGCTGTCTCACAATGCCCCACACTGACAGCTTAATTGGTGCAAGTGCTCCTGGTGAGGACACGCACTGCCAACACAAGAAGCAAAGCATAGACACGCACAAGAATGTAATTACTGCAGCCGCTGTATGCCAACGTAAGTTAGGTTGATTTAATTTTGTAGTGTGGATATGCTTTGAGTGGCTAATTGACTCCAAACCCTACCAGAGGCACCACACATGAAGTCCTGACCAGAACAGCACCCAGCCCCACCAACTGGTCAGCCTGTGCTATTTAAGCCAGAAGGAAGCATAGGAAGTTGTCCATGCAGCCAGGTGAATTCCTGGTTGGCTGGCACATTGGACATTGCCTTCTCGCCTGACTCCTGAGCCCTGCTTTCCTCAGTTGTTCCTGATCCCTGCCCCATGTCTCCCAACTCAGACCGTTGGCTCAACCCAATTCTGACTCTGGGTCTGATCCCTGGTTTGATTCCTGGTCTGATAACTAGGTCTGACTACACGAATTCTGGTTGTGACATGCACCCGTGATGGGTTGGATCACAGAAACCCCCTTGGGAGCTGCCAACCGATGTTCCAAGACTACTTCTATCCCTGTTTTCCCTGCCAGCTTAGGACTTCAGCACCCTGTCTTGCTGAGCCGGACACTCTTGTCTACTTCAACAAAGACTCAGAGTCTGAATTACCTGCCCCAAAGCTGCAGGTTTACCTGAAAACAGCTCACAGAAGTGTGCTTGTTTTTAGCACCCAGATGCCCAACTCCCAATGGGGTCTAAACCCAAATTAATCCATTTTACCCTGTATAAAACTTATGCAGAGTAAACTCATAAATTGTTTGCCCTCTATGACACTGATAGAGAGATATGCACAGCTGTTTGCTCCCCCAGGTATTAATACATACCCTGAGTTAACTAATAAGTAAAAAGTGATTTTGTTAAATACAGAAAGTAGAATTTAAGTGGTTCCAAGAAGTAACAGACAGAACAAAGTAAGTCACCAAGCAAAATAAAATAAAATGCGCAAATCTATGTCTAATCAAACTGAATACAGTTAAGATCCTCACCACTTCCAGAATGCTCCCTTTTACAGGCTAATCTCCTTTTAGCCTGGGTCCAGCAATCACTCACACCCCCTGTAGTTACTGTTCTTTGTTTCAGTTTCCTTAAAGTATCCTGGGGTGGTGAAGAGGCTCCTTCTTTAGCCAGCTGAAAACCAAATGGAGGGGTCTCCCAGGGGTTTAAACAGACTTTCTCTTGTGGGTGGAGACCCCCTCCTCACCCTGTGTAGAATCCAGTCACAAAATGGAGATTTGAATCACAAGGGCACTTGCCCATGCATGACTCAGGACCTGCAGGCAGCAGTCATTACCCACATGCTACCTTGAATGTCCTCAGGTAGACTTCTTATGTGGATTGGAGTCTTCCAAGCTCTTTTGTCTGTTAAGTGCTTCTGGACTGAGCACTTAATTTGCACATTCCTTTCCCAAGAAGTGACCAAAAGGGTTATTTAGAAATCAAGCAATTATACAGCCAATGTTCATAACTCTGAACACACAAATGGTGCCTGCATACAACTCGGAAGAACATAACCAGTAGATCATAACCTTTACATGTAGCAAAACCCTATTCCAGTTATATCATACATATTTTTAAGAGCACCCTCACCCTATAAAGCCTTATGGGGTACACTGTCACAGCACCAATCTTCATTATGACCTTTTTTACTCCATCTGTCCAGAACTTTCTCAAAGACATTTATTTGAGGCTGACATTTTCTCTGTTTTGTCAAATTAGTAGCGAATTGTTTTCAAAAGTTTGAGCAAAATCAGCAGACCCATTTCTCATATGTTCCATTCAGGCATGACTCAAAACTAGCTGGGCCCATTTTGTTCAAACTCAGCTTGTTTGGTAGATCTTTAACATAGGGTGACCAGATGTCCCAATTTTGTTGGGACAGTCCTGATATTTGGGGCTTTGTCTTATGTAGGTGCCTATTACGCCCCATCCCCATCCCAATTTTTCACACTTGCTGTCTGGTCACCCTACTTTAATATGGCCTGTTCCTTTGTCCTTGTCCGAGAAAAAGTAGTTTAAAGTCATGGGACGTTTGAGTGGGACATTTTGTTTGAAATCCTTATGGTTACTATATACAGGAGATACATGAATGACACACTTTCCTTTCCTGCTAGATAACTGGCTAATATTTGATTATTCTCCACTATTGAACTACTCTCTAAATAATAAATTCTGCAATAGCATATGACATCAGTCAGTGTTAACAGGCACAGCATCCCATCCCCTTGTTTTCATGATAATTTTATGGTGAGGATCAATCGCAGGATGGATAAGCTTGCCTGGCCAAATTCAAACCCTAATGAATAGAATGAGTTTAGAGTTTAATTCGGAGTTGAATAGTGCGAGGGAAGGAAAAGGGTCACATCCCACTTGGGGGAGTGTGAGAGCAAGAAAGGAAAATATACTGTGAAAAATGAGGCTGGAAAATTGAGGAGAGAAAGAAGTGAAAAAAATGAGTGAAGACCGATGGCATAGAGGGAGGAAAAATCACCAACAAAAAAAAAGTGTAGCAGCACCATGAATGCAGAGATGATCAAAAAACAATGGGGAAGACATTTCAGGGAAGAGAAGGTTCAGAGAAGGGCAACTAAAATGATTAGGGGTTTGGAGAGGGTCTGATATGAGGAGAGATTAAAGAGGCTAGGACTTTTCAGCTTGGAAAAGAGGAGACTAAGGGGGGATATGATAGAGGTATATAAAATTATGAGTGATGTGGAGAAAGTAGATAAGGAAAAGTTATTTACTTATTCCCATAATACAAGAACTAGGGGTCACCAAATGAAATTAATAGGCAGCAGGTTTAAAACAAATAAAAGGAAGTTCTTCTTCACACAGCGCACATTCAACTTGTGGAACTCCTTGCCTGAGGAGGTTGTGAAGGCTGGGACTATAACAGCGTTTAAAAGAGAACTGGATACATTCATGGAGGTTACATCCATTAATGGCTATTAGCCAGGATGGGTAAGGAATAGTGTCCCTAGCCTCTATTTATCAGAGGGTGGAGAAGGATGGCAGGAGAGAGATCACTTGATCATTACCTGTTAGGTTCACTCCCTCTGAGGCACCTGGCATTGGCCACTATCGGTAGACAGGATACTGGGCTGGATGGACCTTTGGTTTGACCCGGTACAGCTGTTCTTATGTTATAAGAGTTTGAAGAAATTTTTGTTCCACTCATTTAAAAAATGAATGATTTTGTATTTATTTGATTTTTTGTCACACTATTCATTTCTGTTTTTTATTTTATTTTCCATTTCCCCCTTTATTCCCTCTCTCTCCCTCCTTTTTCTGTCTTTCTCCATTTTGCCACTGAAAAGGAAGAGGGGGAAAAGATGGAAGAGGAGCAATAATATACTAAAGACTAAACTTTTTATTTCCCAGTTTCATGGAAAATTCTGGAAAGACAAACATTTTGGGGGATAATTTCCTATTAAAAAAAGACCATTTTTTGGTGAAAAAAACTGTTGCCATAAAAAATTTCAACCAGCTCTAATATACAATAGCAGCTCTATGCCAACAACCTTGCTTTGGGTTGCTTTATTCTATCCCTTCTACACCTCACTGGTTTCTCATTAACTTGAAAAACCTGTTGTTGAATCAACCCAGTGGAAAATAAAACAGATTTTAATTACAGGGGGAAAAGTCAATGACCACCAACTAGTTCTGAGAGCCCCCAAGAGGATTTACATCTCCAACCCCACAAGTTTCAACCACACACTGATGAATCCATGTCATGACTCTACAGCCTAGGAGAACTTTTAATTTGGTGCCTCACCTTTTTTGACTCTTCAAGACACCAGGGCCCTATGAGACTGATGTTGTCCCCTAGCCCTCACATAGTCTGCTTTCACTCTTCCTGTGACCTGCATTAGCATGCACGTTTTTATTAAATCTATTGTTAAAAGGCCAAATAGCTGACAGAAAAGCACTTCACGCTGCTTTTCAAAGGCAGCTAATAGGGGAGAGATAACTCAGTGGTTTGCACATTAGCCTACTAAACCCAGGGTTGTGAGTTCAATCCTTAAAGGGGCCACTTAGAGATCTAGGGCAAAAATCAATGCCTGGTCCTGTTAGTGAAGGCAGGGACTAGACCTGATAACCTTTCAGGGTCCTTTCTGCTCTGTGAGATTAGGTATATTTAATAATAGTTCCTCTTCGGGAACCACATATTTTATATTATATTACTCTATATTTTGCCTCAGCAATTACCCCCCAGCGACTGGATCAGGAGTTTCTAAAACGTTATGATGATCCTATTGTCATTTCAACATAGCTTCTAGATGAGCATATCCTCAGATCCATTCCATGTCTCTCTATGTCTGGCACAAGTCAGTCAGAAAAGTAAAAATCACAAACAGCGAGGGCTATCCAAGATACACGTTCCTGCCGTGCTAGCGAGAACTTGCCTTGTAGGAGACCATAATAAGTTCATGTGAAGTTCTTAGCTCTCAGTCAAGAGCTACAAAATAAAGTGGAACAAAAATGTCGCAATATCCTTCAGCCAACCAGGCTCCACGGTGCTATACGAACTATGAGCGTGGGCTTGCCCCTGCTAGAACAGAGGGGTGGAATTTACACACCTCTCTGCCGGCCAAGGCAGCTATACTCACGTGGGATTCACCAGCTGGGGAGGGCAGCAGCATTTGCACTGGGACGGGGGTCCACAAAGCCACACCTACTCCAAACTGCCATCAGGCCACCAGAGGGGCTCCTACGGGACACACTGCACCAGTTCAGGACAGGAAGTAGCACCCTAAGGCTCCATGCCATAAGGTGCTTAGTCCTTGTTGCAATGTGATGATGAGTTCCTTCAACTCCCATTGACTTTCATTGTTGGGGCACTCAGCACCTCCCAAGAGGCACTGAGGATCTTGCAGAAGCAGGCCTGTAACCAGTGGAAGCCATATGGGGAAAGACTGTGAGCATGCCCTTACCCAAGACATTAGGGTTAGCACCTGCAGCTGCTCCTGAGAATAGTGCCAGGGGCTCTTCAGCTGAGATGAACCTGACCAGAACACCCCTTTTACATCGTGTCAGAGTGACCTCAGGAGGGGGCTTTCTAGTGAACCACCAACACCACTTCCTAAGCACCCTCCCGCGCTTTCCTTGGGAGGTCGCCCTTGCAAGGCCAGTATCACCCCAGCCTTGCTTTGCTTTGAGATCGGACAGGTTGGCTGGTTCAAGGTGACTAGGGTTGCCAGGTGGCCAGTTTTTGGCCAGAAAGTCCAGTCAAAAGGGGACCTGTGCAGTGTCCAGTCAGTACTGCTGACTGGAACCAAAAGTCCAGTAACCGCAATCGGCCTCCACCGTCGGGAGGGTGGAAAGAGCAGCTGCTGCTGGAGGAGGAGGGATCCTGACAGCACAGAGTGTTTGAGGAGCAGGGCTGGCGGCCAGGCTCACCACCCATCCTGCCTTCTCAGCCTCCCAGGGCCTTGGCTCTCTCTAGCTCCTCCCTCCAGGGACTGACCCCTTCTCCACCCTCCCATGCCCCAGTGGGGCAGGCTCCGCATCAGCTCCTTCAGCCCAGCTCTGCTGGCAGCTCCTGAGTCCAGGGAGAACAAACAACTTTGGGGGGAGTAAGTGAGAGGGGCGGGGTGGGGGGAAGCAAGTGATGGGGGAGGGGATGATGTATCCAGTTTTGAAAAACTGGAGAGTTGGCAACCCTAGCAGGAAACCCGGTTCCAGTTCTGGTTCCCCACTGGGTGTGGAACCACTGCAAGCCTGGGAGAACAACTGCTGAGATTTTGGCAGCGCAGATCTTGCACTCTGAGGCAGTCTCTCACTCCAGCACCCTAAAGGTGCATCCTCCCATACATGCCTCCTCAATCCATCTCTGGGCTTGTCTACACTGGCACTTTACAGCGCTGCAATGCTCTCGCTCAGGGGTGTGAGCAAGGTTCAGCTCTGTAAAGTGACAGTGTAGACAGTGCACCGGCGCTAGCAGCCGTGGTAGCTACAGCCCTCGTGAAGGTGGTTTTTTCTGCTCTGCCACAACGACACAAACCATGTTGAAGCACTGCCGTGTAGACTAGCCCTCTGACCACACACTTGGATTACACTCCGCATCAGGCACCAGACCTCTCGACCTGCAAACCAGCCAGTGTGATCCATTTGACCAAAATGCGGAACGCCCATGTTTTGATGCATTATTATGGCAGTATCACTTTTTTTTTTGGTCTTTTTTTTACCATAAAACCTGCTTTTAAGGGCATTTAATCACTGGGTCAATTAAATACAGATCTTGGGTAACCTGTTTCAAGGGGGGAGTACCTGGGAGGAGTCCTTGCTCTGGGATTGGTGGGTCTGGGGAGAGGCTCCCAGCTGGAGTTTCTCAGGATGCTATGGGGAGAAGGGATCAGGGGAGAGAGGAGTGGTCTCGGCTCAGCGTTCCACTCACTATGCAACTAATACAGGCTGACCCTACTCCCAATAACAGTAACTCAGGCCAGACCTCTCCACTTTTCCTCCCCCGCAGCCTTACAACTCTGCAGGGCTCCATCCGCTTTGCTGCTGCAGCTCTGGGCTCTTCTCCGCTCTGCCCTATTCCCCTATGAGAGCAGGGAGAGGGAGACCAGCTGCTCAGGAGCTGCCCATTGCTTTTCTCGGCATGGGAGCAGGCGAGATGGAGAAAGTGGGCAGTGGGAGTCTCCCAGGCTGTGAGGAGTCCAGCAGCTCAGGACTGGCTGTAGCCCCCAGACTCCAGCTGGGAATAAAGTAGTGGCCCAGTCTCCTACCCCTGCTCACACAAACCCAGCTGGCACCATCAGTTTCCTCCCTAAGAACCCCTCTCTGCTTCATGGACATGGGAGCAGAGGAGCAGGGCCTCTGGGCTGCTGGAGGAGCATCTCTCCCCATCCTCCTATAAAAGCAGCTGCCATTCTCATGCAGTCTGCTCCTGAAGAGAAGCACACACTACACACTATGCTCTCCCCAGACGCATTCCCTTGATCTGAAATCTGATGGGCCTTGCTCAGCTGTGCAATCAGCTCCCTATGTAGCTTCGCGCGGGGACTTCCTGCAAGAGCAACCCTGTGAAGCATATGGACTGCTTTGATCTCGATCCCCCCACCTCCTGGGAGTAAGTCACCAAAAAGGGGGTGTGTGGAAAGGCATGGTCACAACCCCTCCCTCTTCCACCTTAGCTTGTGGAGTGGGGGCAGTGCAAGGAGGGGAGTGAGCTGCAGAGCAGTATTTGCAGAGATTGCTTCTGCCTGCCCTGCAGCACAATCCTCTCCCCCAGGGCTCCTCCCAGGGTGCGATAACTCAATACTAACCCCAGGCAGAGGACTGGCGTAAATGCCACCCTGAAAATACAGCAGGGCTCTTAGTGCATGGAAGACCATACCACCCACCAGGAAAAAGCCAATCTCCCAATTTTTGCAGATTCCCACTCCCCTTCTGCATGGGTTTATGTAAAGCAGAAGCAAGAGAAGAAAAGTATGGGGTGGGGAAGAGGGACAGAAATCTGGGGAAGGGGAAGAAGGATCCCAGGGAAAAACCTTTCACAGAAAAAAAAAAAAAAAAAAAAAAAAAAAAAAAAGAGGCAGCAGCTTCCTCCGAGCAATGCCAGGGAAGCTGCATTCCCTGCCTAACGGAACATGAAGGGAGCAAGAATCTTCCCTTCGATTTCACGTGATTCTCTCCTTTCTCTCTTGGAAGCTCCCCACCTGTTCAGGGCTGGAAAGGGAAACCAGCAGAGCAAATTCAAGGAGCCATGGATGCCATCTGCCCATTTATGAAACGGGGGGAAACACACTTAGCCTTTGGTTGGGTAATGAAGGGGGGAGGAGGGGAAGGGTGAGATTGTGTGACACACCAAAGGGATCCATCCTCCAGGAACTGGTCTCTCCAGCTGAAGACAAAGAGTAAATAGACAGCCTGCACAGAGAGGCTCTCTTTATGGCTGAAAGTGGATACTTTGTTGGAACAGATTTCCAATAGATTGCCCAGCACTTTCTCACAACTCGGAATCTCATTTCTTTATGTTCCCTGAACACTGGGATATGTTAGTGAGCTTGCAGCTGTCTTTGAGGGGACTATTCACCATCTCATAGCTCTTTTTTGAATGCTGGCTTTGTAATTGCTTATAATAAATGGCTTCTTTTGCAGACTGTCCCCGGATTAAAAATAAACTCGATTCAACTCACAGAAATCAGACTTCAGCAGCCAGTCTTAGTTTTGCGAGCAAAATATTTGTGCGGAGGGTGGGAAAGGGGTTTCTCTGGTGAGGAGACACAAAAAAAGTCAATTTTCTGTTCGTTAACATGCATGAAACATAACAATGGTGAAACAAACTGCTGCACATGTCTAGTAATTCATTCTGGCAAGTGAGCTGGAATCAGCCAAATTCAACAGTTCCCCAAGCAAAGATCTTGTTCATGTAATATAACTCCACCTTCTCTTTTTAAATAAAGCAGAACGGGGCTGTATATCTTTCTCTTTATATGGTCCGCATCACTCTAATATCTGGGTACTTCATTATTATTAGAGTCCCCTCACAGCACCTTTGTGAGTACAGCTGTCTCACTGACAGATCACTTTACATCATTTTACAGATGGGGAACTAGAGCATAAAGAAATTAAGTGATTAGCCCAAGATCACACAGTAAAGCCTCCCTCCATCAATCCTGCAAAGACTTAATGTAGGTGCTTAACTTTCCTATTGTGAGCTGTCCCACTGAAATCAATGGAACCACCCATGATAGTCAAGTTAAGCACCTAGGTGAATCTTTGCAGGATTTGGGTCTATGTCTGTTGCAGAGGGTGGAATTTGAATCCAGATTTCCTGGGTCCTATACCAGTGCCTTAGTCACAAGACCACCTCCCAGCACTTTGTTATTATTGTTAGTCTGTTACATTACAGACAGAAGCACCTAGAGGACCCAGCCAGGTAGGAGAAAAGCCTCTGTAAGCAAAGAGATCAAGGGCTAGAATCTGTTGTTTTATGGCCCTGTTACACTGCTCTGGCAGCAGATCTGCTCACACGGGAATATTCCTAACATAGGGGCTTACCCCTGGGTGGCCTAGAGCTGGCAGCTGGCTCAGTGCCATCCTCTTTAAAGCCTTTGGCATTGGGGCATGCCAAGGGCGTGGCCAGAGGGGCCAGAAGCATGGTCTCAGATGCTCTCAGCTTCTATAACAGCCTATAGGAATCATGGCAATGGAGCATGAGTTAGAGCAGCCTTGAGACTAGGGTTCCCCAGGGTCTTTGGCCAGCAAGACCCAGACTCAGGGTTGGACCAATCTACCAAATGCCCCTGCAGTAGATCAGTTTCTGCCTGGGGTTGATGTGTTGATCATCTTCACCTAGCCCAGTCCCCCTGGATGTCTGTCAGGGGATCCACACTTTTCTTTTTTCCAGCCATGTTCTGGTACCAAGCCCAGCAAAAAACAGTTTGTACAGGTTAACGATAAGGCTTGCCTATGCCCCAAAGTTGTAGGACTTTGCCTGTGCGTAAAATCTGACCAATATATCTTAAGACACATACGAGAATCCACTACTTCTGGGACCTGAGTTCAAGTTTCCGTGGGAAGGTTTTTACTGGCCTTGCTCCCAGTGGAGTCTGGGTTTGAAAGTAGGACCAGTGACAGGACACATGGGGTGTCTAGATCATAGGCCCAGGAATGGAGAGGGCTTCACTTCAAGCAAAATGTCCACAGTGACCCTCCCTTCCAGCAGCCAGAAACTAGAGCCGAGGCCCAAGCCAAACTCCCAAACCATAGAATCATAGGATATCAGGGTTAGAAGGAACCTCAAGAGGTCATCTAGTCCAACTCTCAATCACATCTAGTCCAACCAGATTACTTCCAAGCCTTGGAGGAGTTCAGAGTAGTATCTGAACTTGACAGATGTCTCTGTTTCTAACCAGTCAAAAATCTGGATCCAAATACCCTGAAACTTTGTTTCTGGACTAGAACCTTGTGCTATGAATCCATTTCTGCCAGAAACCCTCCCTCCTCCCCAGTGTAAAGTTCTCGAGGAAATTCCAAGCCTCCTAGGAAATATAACCAGTTCCCAAATGACACCCACCCTGGAGTTAATTAGTTTTCCATGGGTAAAAAGCTAAGGCTTTCAGAACAATTTCTAATTGCTGCAAAATTCATTAGCATCCCAGTCTAATTTTTGGTATTTGGTGTTTTGACCATGCTTATGTTGTTCTACAGAAAAGTCACAGAGTGAAATAAAACCTGAGGAACAAGCTTTGCAAATATCAGAGAGAACGAAAAAGATATGGAACCAGGGCATACATTTAAAAAAAGAGAACGAGCTAGTTCTTAGGCAATCTCTGAAAAAAAAAAAATCAGCCCCAAATACATGACTGAGTCAATTGCTCAAAGCGCAAATGATTCACAAGTGGCTGGATAAACAAAGATTTAAGAGAGAACGCAACAATGCAAAGCAAAAGAAGACAATAGAACCCAGGCCAGAAACAAGAGAGGCAGCCAGAATACTCAGAGGCCGTTAATGGACTAAATAATAAGAGAGTTCCAGACAGGCTCATTGTTTACTTTTAAAGGGAGGGGAGAGACGTAAAAGGTTATTTCCTCCTCCTTGCCATCTTGGGACAGATAAAGCAGATGGCACTTTGCATGTACATAGGGCAGGGTTTTGCTATTGATTTCAGTGGGATCAAGATTTGGCCTGTAAACATCCCCACAAGGTGTGTGTGTGTGGCGGTGGTGGTGGGAAAACTGGGTTTGTTCCTTCTTTTGCTTCTTTATGACATATGGAGGCTGACCTGAGAAGGGTGGTTGTTTTTTTCCCTGCTTGTTTGGTTTTTTTATCTTAGCCCAAGTTTAGATGGGGTGGTGCTGTTGACTCTTTTTATACCATTAGCTACACTGATGCAAACTCTAATGTAGCTGAGAGGCGCTGCTGAGGCGCATACCAGTACCACTTATTGAGGCATGCAAGTTTTCACTGCAATCAAGGCGTGACAGGTCAGTGTGTGTAAACATCTAGATCAAAGCTAGCTAAGGTACCTCAACAAGTGTTGCCGCCACACCTCCCATTGCAGTGTAGACACATCCTTATTTCTTGGTGTGTAGGGTTAAGCTAAGTTTTGGTTCAAACAGTGCATCTCCATTAGGGGTTTGGCTCCAGTGTAGCTTCCTCAACGTAGTTACAGTGCAAATTTCCCTGGTCTATACAAGCCCTTAGAAATATCAGGAGGTCATGCCTGGTCTTGCCTGGTTTTGCTGGCTATCTTCTTGGAAAGCATAGATGTTTATTTCTCAGCCTTTATTGAATTAATATTGCCACTCCCAACCATTCAAAAACCTGCCCACCCCCCAGGAAAAATCATGGAGCAAGTCCTCAAGGAATCCATTTTTAAGCACTTGGAGGAGAGGAAGGTGATCAGGAACAGTCAACATAGATTCACCAAGGGCAAGTCATGCCTGATCAGCCTGATTGCCTTCCATGATGAGATAACTGGCTGGATTCACTAAGGTCAAGTCATGCCTGCCCAACCTGATTGCCTTCTATGATGAGATAACTGGCTCTGTGGATATGGGGAAAGCAGTGGACGTGATATATCTTGACTTTAGCATAGCTTTTGATACAGTCTCCCACAGTATTCTTGCCAGCAACTTAAAAAAGTATGGATTGGATGAATGGACTATAAGGTGGATAGAAAACTGGCTAGATTTTTGGGCTCAGTGGGTAGTGATCAATGGCTCAATGTCTAGTTGGCAGCCAGTATCAAGCGGAGTGCTCCAGGAGTCGGTCCTCGGGCTGGTTTTGTTCAACATAGAATCATAGAAGATTAGGGTTGGAAGAGACCTCAGTAGGTCATCTAGTCCAATCCCCTGCTCAAAGCAGGACCAACACCAACTAAATCATCTCAGCCAGGGCTTTGTCAAGCCGGGCCTTAAAAACCTCTAAGGATGGAGATTCCATCACCTCCCTAGGTAACCCATTCCAGTGCTTCACTACCCTTCTAGTGAAATAGTTTTTCCAACTATTCCTAATATCCAGCCTAGACCTCTCTCACTGCAACTTGAGACCATTGCTCCTTGTTCAGTCATCTGCCACCACTGAGAACAGCCTAGCTCCATCCTCTTTGGAACCCCCCTTCAGGTAGTTTCATAGATTCTAGGACTGGAAGGGACTTCGAGAGGTCATCAAATCCCCTCTCACTCTTCTCTTCTGCAGACTAAACAAGCCCAGTTCCCTCCGTGTCTCCTCGTAAGTTATGTGCCACAGCCCCCTGCTGGACTCTCTCCAATTTGTCCACATCCTTTCTGTAGTGGGGGGCACACAACTGGACACAGTACTCCAGATGTGGCCTCACCAGTGCTGAATAGAGGGGAATAATCACTTCCATTGGTCTGTTGGCAATGCTCCTACTAATGCAGTTCCAATATGCTGTTAGCCTTCTTAGCAATGATGGCACACTGCTAACACATATCCAGCTTCTCATCCACTGTAATTCCCAGGTCCTTTTCTATAGAACTGCTGCCTAGCCAGTCGGTCCCCAGCCTGTAGCAGTGCATGGGATTCTTCTGTCCTAAGTGCAGGACTCCGCACTTGTCCTTGTTGAACCTCATCAGTTTTCTTTTGTCCCAATCCTCCAATTTGTCTAGGTCACTCTGGACCCTATCCCTACCCTCCATTAACCATCGTCATTAATGATCTGGATGATGGGATGGATTGCACCCTCAGCAAGTTTGCGGATGATACTAAGCTGGGGGGAGAGGCAGACATGCTGGAGGGTAGGGATAGGGTTTTATATTGCCCCTGTGAACCAGCTGCAGTGGTACTGAAAGTCACTAACATGGGGATGCCTTCTCGTCCTTGGCAATCACGTCAAGATTGAGCGAGCATCCCTGGAATCTGCTTTCAGTTCTATGCTGAACTCCACCACAACAGGGAGACTTAAAGAAAAAGACAATGGGTGCAAATGAGGAGAGGAAATGTCAACACAGCTTAAAAACCTACTGGTAGAGCTGTAGGGTCAGCTTCTCCTTCATGTTAAGTCCCCTTTTTGCCACTCAAGCAGTACAAAGGGAGGGAACTTAAAGGGGGAGCTGCTGCCCCTTCTACTCACTTCCAGCTCAATTTACACTGCCAGATTGGTGTAAAGGGATCCCTGGTGTAAACAAGAATGAGCTCCCCCATTTACAGGTGTCTGTCCTAGGTGCTCTGTAATTCTGTATCTGCAACTTAGCATATTTTCGGGGGAGGGGGGTTTAAAATGCTATTATTATTCCTGAAAATTGCCCACACTGCTCGCTATTGTTCCTGTGATCTACATGTGTCAATCTGCCCGAGTCAGCTAGTTCTCCAAGCATCAGTGTGCTCATCATGAATGTCTGAGTGCCTTGTCTGAGCTCCAAGCACGCTATTCAGAGGGCTTACGAACCTTAGACCGTCCCCTGCTTTGCTGCACATCGGGCTACCCACATTTGCCATCCTGGTGTGTCAACTGCCCTTCTCTCCAAATCTTCCCATTTCATGTTGAGGTGCTTGATGCCGTTCAGAATGGTTCATTTCCATGTTATTCGTTGTCTTCCTCCCTTCCTGCGCTTTCCGGGTGCTTACTAAAGGACAACACAGAACTCTGTGGGAGCAATACAGCAGGCTAGGAGAGACAAGCATCTCATTTTACATTGAGATGGGACTGAGCCTCACAGGTCATATCGGACCCTGAATTTTACCAGCGTTTGGATGGAGCTGGGATGCAGGAATTTGGGCTGGCTTATTAGAGAGATTCTGTGCTGTGAAGCCCAGCCCATGACAGACATGGGAGCAAAGGGGGCCATAAGCCCTGGATTCGGAGCCTTATCTGAATCCTGAACAAGGGCAAAGTAGGTGACCTCTCCAGCGGTTCTAGTTACAATGACTTACCTCTGGTACTTATGGGCCACCCCACCAACTCAAACTAGCTCCTGCCTCCAGCCCCCGGCACAAGGGTTGTGAGAGGAGGGAGCACAGGCTTGTGATACCAGTCTAACGCCTGGCCACTTTATGCAAAGAATATAAAGGAAACACAGTGTGAGAGAGAACCAGGGCCAAGGGCTGTAGTTTTGTCAGCAGCCCCATCCCATATTGATTTAAACTGCACTTCATCCATCCGGAAGCTAGAGAGCTGGGGGAAATTACAGGGTCTGTCTGTGTTCCCTGGCCCCCGTAAAGAATAGCCTTTATATTCAGTCATGCCAAGGCAGGCCTGTCTCTCCTCTCTAGCCTGACAGACATTATAGGTGCCAGCTGCAAAGTTCGGATCCAGATCTACATTCCCTTGAGTTCAGGAGTATCCGTATCTTTGTGATTGGTTGGGCCACACTCATCTCTGGTTTTACTGCTGGGCTTTTATCTCTACAGGTACCTCCAAAGAATTGTATAAGGCAAAGCCTTACCTTCCAGCAAACAGAACTCACAAATACATCACCCACTAGACTCAGCACCAGCCCCTGTACTATCTTAGGCATCAGCACATGTGCAGCAGATGAATCCGAGCAGCAGAGCTGTTTTAATTCAGACATCTCTGATTGTTGGATGTTTATTATTATTTATACTTCAGTAGCATCTGGAGGCCTCAATCCATTGTGCCAGGCACTGTACAAACATAGAGAGTGTCTGCTCTGAATAGCTTACAATCTACATAGACAAGGCAGACAGCTGGAGGGAGAGGAAAAGAGGTGAAGTGGTTTGCCCAATGACACATTGCACAATGATAGAACTAGGAATAGAGCCCATATCTGCTAAGTTCCACTCCAGTGTCCTCTCCACTAGACTAAATTACTTCTATCCAGTTTGTGTATTGTTATCTTGCATATCAAATGATGCCTGATGTACTGGAGTCACAAGGGGGCAAAAAAGAGTGGCTTGGTTTTGCACTGTGGTCCACCCCAGAAGTGGCTGCATTTCAGTGGTGGGTAAAGAGATCCTTATATATTGTTTACCTTACTCCCAGCTGAGTTGGTGAGGCTTGATCATTTAGTGCAATCTAAGCGCTTGGCTACACTGGAGAGTTGCAGCGCCGGTGGTGGCTTTACAGCACTGCAACTCACTCACCGTCCACACTTGCAAGACACATACAGCGCTGTATCTCCCTGGCTACAGCGCTGCATGTACTCCACCTCAGCCTGGGGAATAACGACTGCAACGGTGGTGATGCAGCGCTGCTCTGCCAGTGTGGTCACCAAAATCGCTGTGATTGGTCTCCAGAGGTATTTGTAGGTATCCTAGAATGCCTGCTCAGCCACTCTGCTCATCAGTTCGAACTCTACTGCCTTGGCCTCAGGTGACCCACCCTTTAAATGCCCTGGGAATTTTAAAAATCCTCTTCGTGTTTGCTCAGCCAGGTGTGGAGTGCAATTAGTGAATCTTTCCAGGTGACCATGCCTCCACGTGTCAAATGAGCCCCAGCATGGAGTAATGGCGAGTTGCTGGACCTCATCAGTGTTTGGGGGGAGGAAGCTGTGCAGTCCCAGCTGCGCTCCAGCTGTAGGAATTATGATACCTTTGGGCAGGTATCAAGGGCCATGCTGGAAAGGGGCCATGACTGGGACACGCTGCAGTGCAGGGTTAAAGTGAAGGAGCTGCGGAGTGCCTATTGCAAAGCCCGCGAGGGAAACCGCCGCTCCAGCACTGCTCCCACGACCTGCCGTTTTTACAAAGAGCTGGATGCGATACTTGGGGTGACCCCACTGCCAATCTGAGGACCACGATGGACACTTCAGAGTGGTGGGGGAGAGGAGGAGGAGGTCGAGGGAGAAGGAAACCGAGAGTGAGGCTACTGGGGTGGGGGCAGACACCCTGGAGTCCCAGGAGTCATGCAGCCAGGAGCTCTTCTCAAGCCAGGAGGAAGGTAGCCAGTCGCAGCAGCCAGTACTTGGTGAAAGACAAACAGAGGAGCGGGTTCCCGGTAAGCGGCTTTTATTTTCAGGATGGAAATTTTTCAGGAGAGGAGGGAGGGTTCTGCATGCATGTATGCCTAGATGTGGAATAGCGAGGGGTGGGGGGACCGTTGCTGCACACCGGGGCTGGCTTTAGGCCTATTCCACCAATGCCCCCAAATTGGGCCCTGCACCTAATAGGGCCCTGTGCCCAGTGAGAATCCCTTCCCTGGCTAGAGGTGCCTTTTTAATTTTTACTCACCCAGCAGTGTTCCGGGGGTCTTCAGCAGCACTTTGGCAGCGGGTCCTTTGCTCGCTCTGGGTCTTCGGCGGCACTTCGGTGGTGGGTCCTTCAGTGCTGCATAGGGGCCAGGGCGGAATCAGCGTTGCTGTAGAAGACCCTCCCGCTCTTCCCAGGTGACCCGCAGCAGCGAGATATCTTCCAGGATTAACTGCTGTGGAAAATGTTGGGATAGTGTTCAGTGTAGGTGCCCCCTGCAGATGTTTGCTTTCCACCAACGCACAGAAACCCCGAGGACAGTACAGCCTTGAAGCAATCAGTCCCCTTTACTCACCATTTCGGGGTTCCTGTGGGTTGTGTGCGCTCTCTTTGGTATGGGAAAATTATGCTATTGTGAAGAATGTTACTCCTTCACTGTGTGGGAATAACTGTCTGAGATATAAACAATGCTGCCTCTGTTAACTGTTGCCTTTTTTGCCTTTCCACAAGCAACCTTGAGTTCTTGGCTGCCCGTGTTATCAACAGCTCAAAGACTCCAAAACCTCCAGAAGAAGCCGTGAAAAAGCAAAGACGACCTGCTGCAAGCAGTTATGGATCACTCTGCCAGAGAGAATCAAAAAGTGCAGGACTGGAGGGAAAGGGAAATCAGGATCCGCCAGAAAAATGCAGCGGCCAGGAAGAAAAGCACAAAGCATCTGATAAGCATCCTGGCGCGTCAGGCGGACTCTATCCAGGTGCTCATAGCCATGCAAGCAGAGCACTACCGCGCCGCCCCCTCACCCCCGTCCTAAAACTCTTTCCCTTGTGCCCCAATGTCAGCTCCAAACCCTCTTCCCCAGCATCCAGGTTCTTACCTCCACCAGCTGCCTCCTACACCTGTACGTTCACCAACCAGCCCTGAGAACTACGACCCTTACCCTCTGCACTCAACCCCTATCACCATGCAGTATAGGCATCCTGAAGTGCAGCAGTCATTGCACAGCACTCCAGACAGGACATATGCAAACCTGCGACTGTACAGTTCCCCACCCTACCCCCCTGCCCTTTTAGGTTCCCAAAATGTTGTGTGTCTGTCAAGAAAGTTATTTTCTTTTCAATAAATGAATTCTTGGCTTTGAAAACAGTCTTTATTATTGCAGAAAGTCAAAGATACCTTAGCCCAAGAAAGAAATAGGCACTGCAAATCAGCTTAGGAAAAACAGATTCCTGCTAACATTGTAACCACTGCACTTCACTCCCGTGCAAGGCACCAAACATTACTGTTGGTTTTCAGCCTCAAATTCCTCCCTCCAGGCATCCCTAACTCTTGAAGCCCTGTGCTGGGCCTCTCTAGTAGCCCTGCTCTCTGGCTGTGCAAATTCAGCCTCCAAGCGTTGAACCTCGGAGGTCCATGCCTGACTGAATCTTTCACCCTTCCCTTCACAAATATTATGGAGGGTACAGCACGCGGCTATAACCGCGGGGATGCTGCTTACCCCAAGTTTAGCTTCCCATACAGAGATCGCCAGCGCCCCTTTAAATGGCCAAAAGCACATTCCACAGTCATTCGGCACCAGCTCAGCCTGTAGTTGAACCGGTCCTTGCTGCTGTCAAGCTTCCCTGTATACGGTTTCATGAGCTAAGGCATTAACGGGTAAGCGCGGTCTCCAAGGATCACAATGAGCATTTCAATGTCCCCTACAGTGATCTTTCAGTCTGGGAAAAAAGTCCCTGCCTGCAGCTTCCTGAACAGGCCAGTGTTCCGAAAGATGCGTGCATCATGCACCTTTCCAGGCCAGCCTGTGTTAATGTCAGTGAAACGCCCACGGTGATTCACAAGCACCTGGAGAACCACAGAGAAATACCCCTTCCGATTAATGCACTCGGATGCTAGGTGGGGTGGTGCCAGAATAAGAATATGCGTCCCATCTATCGCCCCTCCACATTTAGGGAAACCCATTTGTGCAAAGCCATCCACAATGTCCTGCACGTTCCCCAGAGTCACGGTTCTTCTTAGCAGGATTCAATTAATGGCCCTGCAAACTTGCAGCAACACAATTCCAACAGTCGACTTTCCCACTCCAAACTGGTTCCCAACCGATCAGTAGCTGTCTGGAGTTGTCAGCTTCCAGACTGCAATAGCCACCCGCTTCTCCACTGGCAGGGCAGCTCTCAATCTCGTGTCCTTGAGCCGCAGGGTGGGCGTGAGCTCAGCACACAGTCCCATGAAAGTGGCTTTTCTCATCCGAAAGTTCTGCAGCCACTGCTCGTCATCCCAGACTTCCATGACGATGTGATCCCACCACTCAGTGCTTGTTTCCCGAGCCCAAAAGCGGCGTTCCACGATGCTGAGCATTTCTGTGAATGCCAGAAGCAATGTCGTGTCATACGCGTCAAGTGACTCGCTATCATCGTCAGACTCCTCATCACTTTGTATCTTAAGGAATAGCTCAACTGCCAAACATGATGTGCTGGTGAGACTCATCAGCATACTCCTCAGCAGTTTGGGCTCCAATTCCCACAGAAATCGTGCTGCACAGAAACCGTTGAGAGAGTCAAGATGGCACCAAATGTGGACGGAAAAACAGAGATTGCTGGGATATGAAGCGATGCATCACGGGGCGTTGGGACAGGAAGCAGAATGATCCACACCCTCTGCCCCCTTCCCACAACCCACGATGCCAAAATGGCGCCAAAACGGGACAAGGTGCTCTGTGGGATGCTGCCCATAATGCACCACTCCCAACACCGCTGCAAATGCTGCAGATGTGGCCACATTGCAGCGCTGGTAGCTGTCAGTGTGGCCACACTCCAGCACTTTCCCTACACAGCTGTACGAAGACAGCTTTAACTCCCAGCGCTGCACACCTGCGAGTGTAGGCAAACCCTAAGATAGCTGCATTAAATAAACAAAGACAAGATGGGAAACAATAGGTCAGCTCAGGGTATGAAGAGGTTATTTAGCAGAGGAAAAAAGTAGCAAGTGTTGGAAGAAAATGGGTGTGAAGGAAAACAGAAGGAAGTTGGCAAATCTATATTTGTTTGCAGGTTCATTGTTATACTAGATATCTGCATCTGTCCTGGTTTTGTAAAGATATTTCAGTCCTTTAGAGCACAGACCAATCTTTGCAAGTCATCTCCTTACATTAATAAAAGGAAGTGGCAGGGGTGAGATTCTGAGCTGTGCTACACCACCATCAATCCAGGGTAGCTTCTGTGGATAATCTGGATCCCGCCCACTGACTTTTCCTGATACAACATGCCATTCTGAGACGCGGGTGTGCGCACATGCTGGTTTCTGTGCCCTTGTGCAGCATGTGGACGCTTGAATGAGGATATCTCCTCGTAAGCAGCAGCATTTAAAGGGATTCAAAGCCAACTGTCACTGAATCTTCAAATGACTGGCAAGATCTGAAGCAGGTTTTAACACAGAAGGTTCAGTTTTATGTTTTTTCTTGTTCCAAGCCTTTGTTTCCTTTGTAATAATGTAATGTAATGGCTTGCCATTGTTTCACCTTTTCTGATCATGTCAGCCTCTCTAGGATCAGACAAAGAACTGAGACGGCATTGCAGCAGACTGTCCTTGCCTGGCATTAACAGGAATCATTTAAAATATGTATTCTATTGCTAACCGGCCTGGCATGGAATAAATGAAGATTTAGACTGATGTGCAATTAGGGGCTGCATTTTGCGTCTGTTCTTCACCTTTACATATAATGATGATTTTACTGTTTCTTAATAATAGAAAATACATGATTGATGTAGTGTACAGGAATTGGGGAGTATCCCTTTAAATACCTTGGGAGCCCTCTAGTGGGACTGCCTGCAGAAGCTAGTTAGTAAATACAGTCATTTGAAACCTAGCTATGTCCTTGAGGTTGCCTCATTCTTAATGCTGCGTGGACAGGAAAGACACAACAAAAGTGTAGTGTACAGCGTTGCTCCTTTTGACCCAAGCAGCTAATCAAAGTTGGAGGGTGTGGGGGGGTTGGAGATGTTTCAGGTGGCAGCATTAATTGGTGACAGTCAGGCATTTCTTTGATGCAGCTTTGTTTATTTGCAAAGGACGCACAAAGCCCCTGTGCCCTCGAACGCAGAACGACTCGAAAACAAAAGGAGCTGTTTCTTACCTTGCAGGTAACCCCCGCCTCTTTAACCAACAGCAAACCCAAACCCTCACTTTCTGTCTTACAGGCTCCTGCTTGGCTTTGCTTGTCTGTTCCCAGTTTCTTTCTGTGTGTTCTCTCACACACCTGGTCACAATACCCAGTCAAACCTCCGCTGGGGCTTGTTTCTGGGCAGACTCTGCAGGCTCTCTTTTAGGTGTGGCCCTCACCCTTCTCTTAGGGCTGCAATTTAAGCCCATTGCGTCTTGTCCTATTCTCAGAGGTTAAGGAGAACAATTTTTCTCCCTCCTCCTTGTAACAACCTTTTCTGTGCTGTATACTAGGAGAGTGATTCCCCAGCTGGCATATCTATACTCGCGGTAGCTCAGTGATGGAATAGCAGTGGCATGGCTCAGCCGGCCACGTACCAACACTCCTGAAAACGGTGGTTACATACCCAGCACTGCTCAGCTGTGCAGCAACTGCCCGGGCTACCATGGCTGCCCTGCTATTTATTTTGGTACTAGCTCTCAACAGGCTACTGTAAAATCATGGCCGGTGTGGAGAAAGTAGATAAGTGTTGTTTACTCCTTCTCATAACACAAGAAATAGGGGCCACCAAATGAAATGAATAGGCAGCAGGTTTAAAACAAACAAAAGGATGTATTTATTCACACAATGCACAGTCAACTTGTGGAACTCCTTGCAAGAGGATATTGTGAAGACCAAGACCATAACAAGTTTCAAAAAAGCACTAGATAAATTCATGAAGGATAGGTCCATCAATGACTATTAGCCAGGATGGGCACGGGTGGTGTCCCTAGCCTCTGTTTGCCAGAAGCTGGGAATGGGCAACGGGGATGGATCACTTGATGATTCCCTGTTCTGTTCATTCTCTCTGGGGCTGTCATAAACAGATAGCTAAGGGTTAATGTCTCTTTCACCTGAAGCACCTGACCAGAGGACCAATCAGGAAACCGGATTTTTTCAACTTTGGGTGGAGGGAATTGTGTGTCTGAGTCTTTGTTTTTCTGGCTGCCTGCTTTCTCTGAGCTTTGGAGAAGTAGTTTCTATTTTCTAGTCTTCTGTTTCCAAGTGTAAGGACAAAGAGATCAGATAGTAAGTTATATGGTTTCTTTTCTTTGGTATTTGCATGAATATAAGTGCTGGAGTGCTTTGATTTGTATTCTTTTGGAATAAGGCTGTTTATTCAATATTCTTTTAAGCAATTGACCCTGTGTTGTATCATCTTAATACAGAGAGAACATTTGTACTTATTTTTCTTTCTTTTTATATAAAGCTTTCTTTAAGACCTGTTGGAGTTTTTCTTTACTTCAGGGAAATTGAGTCTGTACTCACCAGGGAATTGGTGGGAGGAAGGAATCGGGGAGATCTGTGTGTTGGATTGCTAGCCTGATTTTTGCATTCCCTCTGGGGGGAATAGGAAAGTACTTTTTGTTTCCAGGATTGGGAACAGAGAGAGAGATTCACTCTGTTTGGGTTCACAGAGCTTGTGTCTGTGTATCTCTCCAGGAGCACCTGGAGGGGGGAAGGGAAAAAGGATTATTTCCCTTGGTTGTGAGACTCAAGGGATTTGGGTCTTGGGGTCCCCAGGGAAGGTTTTTCAGAGGGACCAGAGTGCCCCAAAACACTCTAATTTTTTGGGTGGTGGCAGCAGGTACCAGGTCCAAGCTGGTAACTAAGCTTGGAGGTTTTCATGCTAACCCCCATATTTTGGACGCTAAGGTCCAAATCTGGGACTAAGGTTATTACATGGTGTGCAGCTGGTGGGAGATAGACAGAATCCAGAAGCCAGTAGAAATATTATATTTTTCTTTTCTCTGCTAAGGGCTTTTTAGCAGAGAGAAGCAGTTGGTTTTAAAAGGGAACCAGAGAGAATTTTTTTTTCTGCTCTCTCTCGCAGTTTGTGGCTTGCATGTTAAGGGTCTTTTGTCATGCAATAGCCCTCCCATTAGGAGGCAAGTACCAGCACTTATAGGCATGCAAATAAAGTGGTTTTTCTGGTTTCCCTTCATTGAACATTAGCTAGAGAGAGAAAAGGAAAATTAGCTAAAGGCACTGTTGCTAGGCAGACTTCAGGAGGCAACAGAGAACCTGCAGTTCAGAAGATAAACACCGGAGGGCACCCCAACACAAGAAAACAGGAACCATGACTTCTAAGGCAAAAATTGACGCCGAAGAACAAATCAAAGAAGCTGAACACAGGCGACAACTGGAAATAAAACAAAAAGAGATGGAGATGAAAGAAAGAGAACAGGCAGCCAAAGAGGCAGCCTACCAAAGAGAACAGGCAGCCAAAGAGGCAGCCTACCAAAGAGAACAGGCAGCCAAAGAGGCAGCCAAAGAGGCAGCACACAAAAGAAAACTAGAAGAAGAAGAGATGGCCTACCGAAGGAAACAAGCAGAAGATGAGTTGGCCCACAGAAGGAAGCAAGAAGAAGAGGAGGCGGCCCACCGCCGAGACATGGAAAAACACCAAAAAGAAATGGAAAAACAACAAAAAGAAATGGAAAAACAACAAAAAGAGAATGAAGAGAAGGAAAAAACAGAGAAAACATGAACTGGAGATGGCAAAAGCTGGGCTGCCTGTGCCAGCCAACCCTAACAACCCGGCGCCAAATATTGCTCCACAGCACAGAAAATTTCCCACCTACAAGGCAGGTGATGACACCGAGGCCTTCCTGGAAAACTTTGAAAGAGCCTGTCTTGGGTACAGCATTCCCGAAGACCAGTACATGGTAGAATTGAGGTCACAGCTCAGTGGACCTTTAGCAGAGGTGGCAGCTGAAATGCCTAAGCAGCAAATGAATGACTATAAACTTTTTCTAACCAAGGCCAGATACCGAATGGGGATAACCCCAGATCATGCCCGTCGGCGCTTCAGAACCCAAAAGTGGAAACCCGAGGTGTCATTTCCCAAACACGCCTACTACATTGCAAAAAACTATGAGGCCTGGCTAACAGGAAACAACATTCAAACCTTGGAAGAACTGAACCTCCTCATACAAATGGAGCAGTTCTTGGATGGTGTTCCTGAAGACATCACACGGTACATACAAGATGGAAATCCCAAAGATATCGCTGAGGCGGGGGAGATTGGAGCCAAATGGATGGAACTGGCAGAAAGCAAGAAAGCTACTGTCAAGGGGAACGATTACCCCAGGGGGCACACAGACCATAAACCCTACAACCGAGGACAGCCAAAGACCCCACAGACCACCCAAGTAAAGCCACAGATACCCTACCCTTCAACCTCACCAGTCTCCAGTAACTCACCTCGGCCCAGTGACCCATCAGATGGAAGATGCTTTAAGTGTAATGAACTGGGACATATCAAGGCCAAGTGTCCCAAGAACACCATGCGAGTGCAATTCATTACACCACCATCACACCAAAGATCCCCAGGCCCGGATGCCTCTCAAATACCCTTGGAGCGAAGGGAAAATTTGAGAGTGGGCGGAAAGAAGGTTACTGCGTGGAGAGACACGGGGGCACAAGTGTCAGCTATCCACCAATCCTTCGTTGACCCCAAATTCATCAACCCAAAGGCCAAAGTTACAATTTACCCCTTCATGTCACAAGCTGTAGACTTGCCTACAGCTCAACTGCCTGTCCAGTACAAAGGCTGGTCAGGAATGTGGACTTTTGCAGTCTATGACAATTATCCTATCCCCATGCTACTGGGGGAAGACTTGGCCAACCAGGTGAGGCGGGCCAAGAGAGTGGGAATGGTTACACGTAGCCAAACCAGGCAAGCTTCCAGACCCATTCCTGTTCCTGAACCGTCCACAGAGGCCCCGTCTGTGTTACCAGAGACCCAGACAGAGGTAGTGGACCCGGATTCCATGCCTACCACTGAAACAGCCACAGCATCTCCAGTCCCAGGCCCGGAACTGGAACAGCAACCAGCACCAGCAAGTGCAACTACATCTTCAAACTCAACGCCAGAGGGCGCCAGCGAGCCAAAACTGGCAGAAGCAACAGACAGCCATACCCAAAAGGCTCAGCCAGAGCCTGAAATACCCTCAGGTGCACCAGCGGAGAGCGGTTCACCAGCAACGGAAACAACCCCATCACCTACATCGCTTCCAGAGGGACCAAGCCCAAGTCCACAGTCTGAGGAAGAACTGGTGACCCCAGCCTCAAGGGAACAGTTCCAGACTGAGCAGGAAGCGGATGACAGCCTTCAGAAAGCTTGGGCGGCGGCACGGAGCACCCCACCGCCTCTCAGCTCTTCTAATCGATCCCGGTTTGTTATAGACCAAGGACTTTTATACAAGGAAATTCTTTCTGGTGGACACCGGGAAGAATGGCAGCCGCAAAAACAGTTGGTGGTTCCAACTAAGTACCGGGGGAAGCTCTTAAGCTTAGCCCATGATCATCCCAGTGGCCATGCTGGGGTGAACAGAACCAAGGACCGGTTGGGGAAGTCCTTCCACTGGGAGGGGATGGGCAAGGACGTTGCCAAGTATGTCCGGTCTTGTGAGGTATGCCAAAGAGTGGGAAAGCCTCAAGACCAGGTCAAGGCCCCTCTCCAGCCACTCCCCATAATTGAGGTCCCGTTTCAGCGAGTAGCTGTGGATATTCTGGGCCCTTTCCCAAAAAAGACGCCCAGAGGAAAGCAGTACGTACTGACTTTAGTGGACTTTGCTACCCGATGGCCAGAAGCAGTCGCTCTAGGCAACACCAGGGCTAACACTGTGTGCCTGGCCCTAACAGACATCTTTGCCAGGGTAGGTTGGCCCTCTGACATCCTTACAGATTCAGGGTCTAATTTCCTGGCAGGGACCATGGAAAAACTGTGGGAAACTCATGGGGTGAATCACTTGGTTGCCACCCCATACCACCATCAAACCAATGGCCTGGTGGAAAGGTTCAATGGAACTTTGGGGGCCATGATACGAAAATTCATCAACGAATTCTCCAATAATTGGGACCTAGTGTTGCAGCAGTTGCTGTTTGCCTACAGGGCTGTACCACATCCCAGTTTAGGGTTTTCACCATTTGAACTTGTGTATGGTCACGAGGTTAAGGGGCCATTACAGTTGGTGAAGCAGCAATGGGAGGGGTTTACGCCTTCTCCAGGAACTAACATTCTGGACTTTGTAAGCAACCTACAAAGCACCCTCCGACACTCTTTAGCCCTTGCTAGAGAGAACCTAAAGGATGCTCAAGAAGAGCAAAAGGCCTGGTATGACAGACATGCCAGAGAACGTTCCTTCAAGGTAGGAGACCAGGTTATGGTCTTGAAGGCGCAACAGGCCCATAAGATGGAAGCATCATGGGAAGGGCCATTCACGGTCCAAGAGCGCCTGGGAGCTGTAAACTACCTCATAGCATTTCCCAATTCCTCACTAAAGCCTAAAGTGTACCATGTTAATTCTCTCAAGCCTTTCTATTCCAGAGACTTACAGGTTTGTCAGTTTACAGTCCAGGGAGAGGATGCTGAGTGGCCTGACGGTGTCTACTACGACGGGAAAAAAGACGGTGGCGTGGAAGAGGTGAACCTCTCAACCACTCTGGAACGTCTGCAGCGGCAGCAAATCAAGGAGCTGTGCACTAGCTTCGCCCCATTGTTCTCAGCCACCCCAGGACGGACTGAACGGGCATACCACTCCATTGATACAGGTAATGCTCACCCAATCAGAACCCCACCCTACCGAGTGTCTCCTCATGCCCAAGCTGCTATGGAACGGGAGATCCAGAACATGCTACAGATGGGTATAATCCGCCCATCTACCAGTGCATGGGCATCTCCAGTGGTTCTGGTACCCAAACCAGATGGGGAAATACGCTTTTGCGTGGACTACCGTAAGCTAAATGCGGTAACTCGTCCGGACAACTATCCAATGCCACGCACCGATGAGCTATTGGAAAAGTTGGGACGTGCCCAATTCATCTCTACAATAGACTTAACCAAGGGGTACTGGCAAGTACCGCTAGATGAACCTGCCAAGGAGAGGTCAGCATTCGTCACCCATGCGGGGGTGTATGAATTCAATGTCCTTCCTTTCGGCCTTCGAAATGCACCCGCCACCTTCCAGAGGCTGGTAGATGGTCTACTAGCTGGACTGGGAGAATTTGCAGTTGCCTACCTCGATGATGTGGCCATTTTTTCAGACTCCTGGCCCGAACACCTACTACACCTGGAAAAGGTCTTTGAGCGCATCAGGCAGGCAGGACTAACTGTTAAGGCCAAAAAGTGTCAAATAGGCCAAAACAGAGTGACTTACCTGGGGCACCAGGTGGGTCGAGGAACCATTAACCCCCTACAGGCCAAGGTGGATGCTATCCAAAAGTGGCCTGTCCCACGGTCCAAGAAGCAGGTCCAATCCTTCTTAGGCTTGGCCGGATACTACAGGCGATTTGTACCACACTACAGCCAAATCGCTGCCCCATTGACCGACCTGACCAAAAAGACCCAGCCAAATGCCGTTAAGTGGACTAATGAGTGTCAAAAGGCCTTTACCCAACTTAAGGCAACGCTCATGTCTGACCCTGTGCTCAGGGCCCCGGATTTTGACAAGCCATTCCTAGTAACCACAGATGCATCTGAGCGTGGTATAGGAGCAGTGCTCATGCAGGAAGCAACAGATCACAACTTCCATCCTGTCGTGTTTCTCAGCAAGAAACTGTCTGAGAGGGAAAGTCACTGGTCAGTCAGTGAAAAGGAATGCTATGCCATTGTGTACGCCCTGGAAAAGCTACGCCCATATGTTTGGGGACGGCGGTTCCAACTACAAACTGACCATGCTGCACTAAAGTGGCTTCATACTGCCAAGGGGAACAACAAGAAACTTCTTCGTTGGAGTTTAGCTCTCCAAGATTTTGATTTTGAAATTCAACACATCACAGGAGCTTCTAACACAGTAGCTGATGCACTCTCCCGTGAGAGTTTCCCAGAATTCAGTAGTTAAAAAGTTTTCTTAAAATGTAGAAGTCTGTTAGTTATATACTTAGTAGTATATGTAAAGGTGCATGTGTTGTATTAATCTGTTTATTTTCAAGTTCTAGAAGGAAATCGCCGCCAGTGAGCTTCCCCACTGTCTGCAATTTGGGGGGCGTGTCATAAACAGATAGCTAAGGGTTAATGTCTCTTTCACCTGAAGCACCTGACCAGAGGACCAATCAGGAAACCGGATTTTTTCAACTTTGGGTGGAGGGAATTGTGTGTCTGAGTCTTTGTTTTTCTGGCTGCCTGCTTTCTCTGAGCTTTGGAGAAGTAGTTTCTATTTTCTAGTCTTCTGTTTCCAAGTGTAAGGACAAAGAGATCAGATAGTAAGTTATATGGTTTCTTTTCTTTGGTATTTGCATGAATATAAGTGCTGGAGTGCTTTGATTTGTATTCTTTTGGAATAAGGCTGTTTATTCAATATTCTTTTAAGCAATTGACCCTGTGTTGTATCATCTTAATACAGAGAGAACATTTGTACTTATTTTTCTTTCTTTTTATATAAAGCTTTCTTTAAGACCTGTTGGAGTTTTTCTTTACTTCAGGGAAATTGAGTCTGTACTCACCAGGGAATTGGTGGGAGGAAGGAATCGGGGAGATCTGTGTGTTGGATTGCTAGCCTGATTTTTGCATTCCCTCTGGGGGGAATAGGAAAGTACTTTTTGTTTCCAGGATTGGGAACAGAGAGAGAGATTCACTCTGTTTGGGTTCACAGAGCTTGTGTCTGTGTATCTCTCCAGGAGCACCTGGAGGGGGGAAGGGAAAAAGGATTATTTCCCTTGGTTGTGAGACTCAAGGGATTTGGGTCTTGGGGTCCCCAGGGAAGGTTTTTCAGAAGGACCAGAGTGCCCCAAAACACTCTAATTTTTTGGGTGGTGGCAGCAGGTACCAGGTCCAAGCTGGTAACTAAGCTTGGAGGTTTTCATGCTAACCCCCATATTTTGGACGCTAAGGTCCAAATCTGGGACTAAGGTTATTACAGGGGCACCTGGCACTGTCCACTGTCAGAAGACAGGATACTGGGCTAGATGGACCTTTGGTCTGAAGCATTCTTATGTACTGTGAGAATGTGTACGCGAGCAGTGGAATCATGCCCCTAGTTCATAGTGTAGATGTAGCCTGAGTTACAGTGATAGAGCTGCAAACACAGAAAGACGATACACTATTTCCATCCCCAAGCATTCAAAAAAAATCACGAGTCAGTGCCCCCCAAGTTCACAAGAGCAGCTTTAAAATCATGAGGTTTTTTTAAATGATGCATTTGGGGTTCTTTTTTCTTTGCCTTTTTATTTTAGACTTCAGGGTTCAAGTTTTCAACGTTTTTCAGAGGCCTGGAAACTCACTTATCAAAAAATAGAAAGCTGCGAGTCCCACATAATCAAGGCTGTGTGTCTGTCACAGAGGTAACGGAAATCAGATTCCGTGACTTTCCATGACCTCTGAGACTTCTGCAGCGTCCAGTGTTGGTTCAGGGGCTGTCCGAGCTGGGCAGCCCCCAGGCCAGCAGCAGCAGTTTGGGTGTGTGGGAGGGGGCTCAGGGCTCGGTCAGGGGATTGGGGGAGTGCTTATCTAAGGGGGGGTCCCCAGCTCCCACCAGCATGTCCCTGCAGCTCCTAGGTGGATGAGCCAGGGGGCTCCATGCACTGCTGTTCCCGGCCAATGGGAGCTGTGGAGCTGGCGCTTGTGGCAGGAGCAGTGTGCAGAGCCCCCATACCACCCCTCCCCCAAGGAGCTGCAGGAACATGACAGTCGGAGATGGGTAGGGAGCCTGCCAGCCCCGAGGGTCCTAGCCCCAGCACCCATGGGGGTCCCAGCCCAAGTTTTAGTTAGGGGTATTTTTAGTAAAAGTCATGGACAGGTCATGAGCTGTGAATTTTACTAAAAATACCCATGACTGAAATGTAGCCTTACACATAATCACTTGACTCCAGGAGCTGTGGCTTTAAAGAAAAACATCAGATATCATGAGACTCAACGTTGCAAGAGTTGGCAAGACTGCTGATGTAACTGAGAGGAGACTCAAGCTCTAATCCCGTCAGGCTCCCTTCTTATGACCTTCTGACCGCACTCCTGTCCCTGTTCTTTTATTAGTTGTCCCCCAGAAACAGTTGGGTTTTTGAGGTCCTGTAGATCCTCTCCTTAGGCTGGGGGGGGAGGTGGAATCCGTTAGCAATGGGCAGGCTTCCACCCGCCCAGTTCCCAGAAACCCAATAGGTAAAAGCTTGCTGCTGTTTAAACATCATACCTCCCAGTTTTCACTTGTATAAGGAAAGAACAGTAATACTTACTACACCCAATATAAAACATACAATTTGGTTACTTTTCCTGTGGAGTCAACTCAGTCAGAGAATTTCAGAAACTATTGTCTCATTGTTTCCTTGTACGCTCCCATTGGTCTGCCTGTATCCATCTGGTGTCTCATTTTATATTTACTTTGTAAGTCCTTTGGGGCAGGCACCATCTTTTTGTTCTGTGTTTGTCCAGCACCCAGCACAATGAAGTTGCTGACTAAGTCTCCTAGGTGCAATGATAATCGAAATAACCACAAACACTATTTGCAGCATTCTTGAGGTAGCAGGGACGATCAAGCATCCAGGAAACACTTTTAGTTAACCATTGTATCAACAACATGGTAATAGAAATACCCAAAACACAAGAAGAGGTTCTGTAAATGCAGTAGGAGCAAGAGAAAGATGAAGGAAAGTGTTGGTCCACTAGTTACCGGGGAAGCAGAGCTAATAACTGACAACATCAAGAAGGCTGAGGTGTTTAATGCCTATTTTGCTTCATCCCTCACTGGAAAGGATAATTATATCTGACAATTAATATTAAAGGAAGGAACACAAACCAGGAGAGGAAAAGAACAGGGTAAAGAATATTTGGGTAAGTTAGATGTTCGTATTCAAGTTGGCAGGGCCTGATAAAATTCACCCTAGGGTACTTAGGGAACTATCTTCTGAAGCAATCTTGGAACCATTACCAATTACCTTTGAAAGCTCATGGAGGATGGGTGACGTTCCAGAGCACTGAAGAAGGGCAATTATGGTATCTACCTCTAAAAAGGGGAATAAAGAGGATTTGCGGAATTACAGAGCCTGACTTCAATACTGAAAGGATTCTGGAACAAAATCAGTCTGTAAGCACCTAGAGGATAATAGAACAATAAGGAATGGCCAGCATGGCTCTGTTAAGAACAAATCATGCCAGACCAACCTAATTTCCTTGTTTGACAGGGTTACTGGCCTAATGCATGGAGTGAAGGGGAGCAGTAGATGTGATTTATCTTGAGTTTAGTAAGATTTTTGACAGTCCCTCATGACATTCTCATCAGCAAATGAGGGAAATGTGGTATAGATTAAATTACTATAAGATGGGTGCACAACTGGTTGAAAATCTGTACTCAAAAGAGTAGTTATCAATGATTTGCTGTCAAATTGGGAAGACATATCTTGTAGGGTCCTGCAGGAGTCTGTTGAGTCCAGTACTAGTCAGACACTTACGACAGCGATGGAAGGGGTTCCTCCATGTTGTAGCAAATCTACCTCCCTGAGAGGCAGCAGCTAGGCTGATTTTTTTCCCCCATCAGCCTTACGGTGTCTATGCTAGGGCTTAGGTTTGCTTAATTACATCGCACAGAGCGAGACTTTTTCACATCCCTGATTGATGTAGTTACGACAGCCTAACTTTGTAACGTAGACTATCTCCCAGCAACATAGACGCTGGAGTGCAGAACATCCCACTGTGATTCTCTTGGCAGTGACGAATGCCCGTCTCTGCACTTCGGGGTGGTTTGTAGTATCCCAATGTCTCCCGGTGACACCTTAAAGCAGTGGTGCCCAAACAGTTCCTGTCCTGCCACCTCCCCAGTAATGGAATCTGTCCGCATCCCCACTCCATCGCTGCACAGTTGGCTCAGCAGAGGAGCTTGGGCTGAAGACAGTGCTGGGGACAAAACTGGGGATGGCGAAGGGGCTGAGGCTTGAGGCACAGCTGGCCTGGGGGTTGGCCTAGGCCCTGCTGTGCACCCCCCAAACATTCCCCCAGACCCCCTAGGGGGGCCCGCCCCGCCCCATGGGTTGGGAACCACTGCCTTAAGGCCTAGAGTCCGCACAAGGTTGCGCCAGTTTAAGGAAGGAGTGATGTTCCACGGATTTAGTTAAAGCAGTAGTGCTTTGCATGTAGGCACTTTGCCTTTGTTTTAAGCCTTGCTTTCATCAGATGAGCTGCAGGGGTTTAAGGCAGGAAATGGAAGTGAAGTATGTGCGCATATAGCCAGTCTGGCAAAGGCAATGTGTTATGGCAGGAATGGGCATAGTATTTCTTTCCCCTTCCTGTACCTCAGCTTACCTCTCCGCTGGGGTGCAGACCAGAGTCTGGTGTTTTCAGGAGTTTGAGGTTTAGATCTGTCTAGATTAGACAGAGAAATCTCTGATGGCAGGAGAGTGACCGAACCTCAAAAGGAAAACATTTACTAAATCCCTCTTGGTCCATGTGACTACATGACAACGTATGTATAAACCAAGAAACAACTATAAATATTGTCAGCAACAACTCTACAAATCTACACTTCCAGGGGATTTCCCCCCAGGTTTTAGTACTTACTATCACACGTTCAAATGCAATCTATAATTACTCATGTACATACATATGCTTCCTCTTCTCTGGGAGGATTCACCCAGCTCAGTCTCTGAGGAATGGTGTCCAAACCCTCTGTATGGCACATCAGCTCCTTAAAGGAGGGAAAGAAGTGATAGTCCCACAATCTCCTTCAAATTCCCTGTAAGACTTTGCACTATCAGTCTACGATTTGCACAGCCTGCAGTCAATTCTAGCCCTCTTCTTCTCCAGGGGAGTGATGCAACCTGCAGTCTAAAGCCAACAGAATCGGCAGAGTTTCTGGAACACAATCCTTACAGTGGACTCGCCTGGGCTTTGTCAGGGCCGGATTTACACCTTATGCGCCCCTGTGCACAGTGTCTTCAGTGTCCCCCGTGCCTACAGCTCATCTTTGTGTTTTCCATAAAAAATGAAAATTTTAACCCACTTCTAACTTTTAGGTGCTCCTAGGTATGTGCCTACTGTGACTAATTGGAAATCCGGCCTGGGGCTTTGCACTGTTCTGCCACAGACTGCTTCAGTTGGGTTCCCACTTCTATTTATAAACTCCTTGAGTTTCCATTGGTTCCACTCTCAGAGAGTGACTTTGGGCATGTCCTGCCAAGCTGCTTGCCCACAATGGAAATTAACTTCCAAGTAACTTCAAACAGCCAAAGAGCATGCCTAGTGCCTGCCACACCCAAGTTCTGGATGATTCTGGCCCACCCAGCAGAGTTGCCTCACCTAGCTCCACCAAGTCTGCAGGCACACAGAGCCTCTCAGAATGCAAACAAGAACTGTGTATGCTCACCACTGTTTCTTCCCTTATTTACACCACTAAATGCTTCAATATAAGCCTGGGGTTATACACACACACACAAAGCTGTACCAGTTTAACTTCACCAGTGCAGCTTCTTTGTCTCAAATAAGCCCTATCATCAGGCAGGTACCACAGGATGGAAATGTTCATTCCACTCTGTTCAATAATATCTCATGGCTAAACATCCCCACCCCATCTGTTGGTCTCCTGCTATGTTGCTGTGGGATTTTAGTTAGTGTGACAGGGTGGGGATATCCCATCCGGTGCATGGTGAGTGCACCTCATGAATACATCTGCCGGAATTGCCTTGGCCTCAGGGCTGTAAGGCCTACGGCCAGAGTAAAAAGAGTCACCTTTGCTCTCAGAGTTGTAAGGCCTGATGGCCAGAATCAGTATGGCTGCCCCCTCTCTCAGGGCTGAGTGGTCCAGCAGCCAGTCGGACACCAGCTAGAGGTGGGTGACAGCCAGGGTAGGGGGACCTGACTGTTCCTAGGCACATGGCTGCCTCCTCCCTCTGGGCTACTTTGTACCTTGTTCCTTGTAGTCGAGCACCGCCGGGCGTCTCCCGGTGATCCTGGGTTCTCACAGACCTCTGCTGGCTTCTGGGTCTCTACATGGACTTCATTGTCCCTGGTTACCGCAGTCAGAGCCTCTGGCACCTCCCAGGCTGGAGTCCTCAGCAAGTGTCCTTCCTTCTCAGCTGTCAAGCCAGACTGAGCTGAACTGGTCCCTTTTATACTACAGCTACACTTGGAGCATGCCCAGTAGGGTTGAGGGGGTGTGGCTTCCTCAGCCCACAATGCAGAGTTAACTCTTCTCTGTCCATTGGGGGGTGAGTGCACTCTGTCACAGGTAGGTTTAACTTTAAGCGTGGGAATAGTCCCTTGATGGGGACCCCTTTGTGTTTGCATCAAACAAACACAAGTGACAGTCCCTGCCTCAAAGAGCTACCATCTACATAGACAAGACACAATGGAAACAGAGACACAGAGAGTTAAGGGACTTGCCCGCGGCCACAAAACAGTTCAGTGGCAGAGCCAACAACAGATCCCAGCCTTCCAGAGTCCCACACCAGTGCCCTAACCACTGGAGCCGCCTGCTACACATGGTCTAGCATTGTTAGCTCTCATTTTCCTCTGCAGCTCCCTGTTTGGGCACTAAATGCAAAAAGGCTTTTACAATGATGCAGCAACATCCCTGCAACAGCGTGAGGCAAACAGCTGCATTAAATGGGCCAGTATTTTTCTACAAGGTCATTGCTGTTGTACAGGCCATAAATAGGGCTCTCCCCCGACCCTCTATGCGTTCAACAGTTGCTTTTGAAAATGATCACTACCAGGGCTGGCCTTTTAGCAGTTTTCATTTCTTTTGATAGAAACAAAAAGATAGCCCCCTACTGGAAACACCTGTTACTGCACCAGGATTTAAACAGCTCCAGGAATTGAAGTCTACAGGTACATCCAGACTACTCACCGGATTGGCAGGTAGCGATCGGTTTATCAGGGATCGACATATTGCGTTTCATCTAGATGCAATATATCGATCCCCGAACGTGCTCCCCATCGACTCCAGAACTCCACCAGTGCGAGCAGCGGTAGCGGAGTCGACGGGGGAGCCACGGGATCCTGTGCCGTGAGGACGGGAGGTAAGTCGAAATAAGATACTTCGATTTCAGCTATGGCATTCCTGTAGCTGAAGTTGCGTATCTTACATCAACACCACCCCCCAGTGTAGACTAATTTCGTTTGCTAATTACAGCAATCTCAGTGGTTAGTTCAAAGATGCGCAAACTCAAGGTGGTTTTGGTTTTGCGAAGCCTCATTGGTAGGGTGACCCGATAGCAAATGTGAAAAAAATGAGACATGGGTGGGAGGTAATATATACAAGAAAAAGTCCCCAAAAATGGGACTGTCCCTTTAAATATGGGACATCTGGTCACCCTACTCATTGGAGCTGTTTGGCTTTTGAAAAACCAGAGTGTCTTTTCCCAATTTATCTCAACTGCGGAAGTCCAGGGCTGCTAGAGCTGGGTAAATGATCCTGGTTTTTCCTCAACTGTAGTTCTTTTGGGATTACAGCAGAATCATTTCCTGTCACTGTCAGAGTTGGCTGGGCAAGGTTATTTTCCTTCTTTTATGGTTATTTTACATATCATATACTCTCCTACTCCAAATCTGTATAAAAACATATGGGTGGGGGGTTGTTCTCAAATTACTGTCCGAATAAGGAGCGTTATTTGAGCAATAATGTGTCGAGTTTTCTATTTAAACGTGCCTTTTTGGTTTGGCAGCTGAACAGAGGCTAGCCTATGCAGTCACATTTGGGTCTAGGGCCAGATTCCCAACACCCCACAGCTGCAGCTGTTTGGATTCTTTGACACAGCTGTTCAGGGAGCTCCTCGGGTGACCTCTTTGAGCATGTGGCTGTAAAGGGAACAAGATTTCTGACTCCCCTATCTTCTAGTAAGACACTACTGCTAACACTTCCATCCTCAACTTTCTGTGTAACCTTGAGCAAGTCACTTAGCTGCTCAGAGTCTCAGTTCCACATCTGCAAAAACAGGGGAAAACAGCACTTCCCTACCTCACAGGGGTATTGTGGAGATAAATGCATTACAAATTGTGAAGCACTTTAAGATTTATGGATGAGCAGCACTATGTTAAAGCCAGGTATTATTATTACTAAGGTGAGATAGCTCAGGATTGTTATCCCCATGTCACCAATGGGGAAACAGAGGCACAGGACCATGACATGCCTTTCCCCAGGTCACAGTAATAGAGCTGAGTTTGGAAGCCAGGAGTCCTGATCTCCAGTCCTGTGCACCATCCCCATCTTTGTTCCCACTGTTTTCTCTCTCCCTCCCGCCCCCACTCTCTCTCTTTGCCCCTACTTAGGCCTTTCTTCTTGCCTTTTCCCACTGGCTCCTCTGTTCTCAGTTGTCCTGTCTCCCACACAGGCTGCTCTCTCCCTGAATTCCTTTGGCACCTGTCTCCCTCATAATATGGCTGGCTAGTGAGGTTGAGATGCTGCTCGGGGCCAGGGAGAAGCAGGGCTACCTGCTTCTTCCTCCTTACTGTGCTGCACTGAGAAGCACTGATCTGTGGGACAAGGGGGAATATGGTCTGGCTACCTGCAAGGAAGCCCCATGGAGTAGCCTCTCATAGCCAGCAGGAGAAGCTAATGGCCAAGTCTTGCTTCCTGTCTGGATTTAAGCTGGCATGAGAGAGAGTGAGTGACAGCAGAGATTACTGTGTAACTGTGAGGGACCCTTGGCAGCAATGCAGGGCTTTGGTTTGGCCCATCACAAAGCCACTTGCAAAACATAGGTTTGTGTTCATAAGAACAGCCATACTGGGTCAGACCAAAGGTCCATCCAGCCCAGTATCCTGTCTGCCGACAGTGGCCAATGCCAGGTGTCCCAGAGGGAGTGAACCTAACAGGTAATGATCAAGTGCTCTCTCTCCTGCCATCCATCTCCACCCTCTGACAAACAGAGGCTAGGGACACCATTCCTTACCCATCCTTGCTAATAGCCATTAATGGACTTAACCTCCATGAATTTATCTTATTCTCTTTTAAACCCTGGTATAGCCCTAGCCTTCACAATCTCCTCAGGCAAGGAGTTCCACAGGTTGACTGTGTGCTGTGTGAAGAAGAACTTCCTTTTATTTGTTTTAAACTTGCTGCCCATTAATTTCATTTGGTGGCCCCTAGTTCTTATATTATGGGAACAAGTAAATAACTTTTCCTTATCCACTTTCTCCACATCACTCATGATTTTATATGCCTCTATCATATCCTCCCTTAGTCTCCTCTTTTCTCAGCTGAAAAGTCCTAGCCTCTTTAATCTCTCCTCATATGGGACCTGTTCCAAACCCCTAATCATTTTAGTTGCCCTTCTCTGAACCTTTTCTAATGCCAGTATATCTTTTTTGAGATAAGGAGACCACATCTGTACACAGTATTCAAGATGTAGGCATACCATGGATTTATGCAAGGGCAATAAGATATTCTCCGTCTTATTCCCTATCCCTTTTTTAATGATTCCTAATGTCCTGTTTGCTTTTTTGACTGCCTCTGCACACTGTGTGGACATCTTCAGAGAACTATCCACGATGACTCCAAGATCTTTCCTGATCAGTTGTAGCTAAATTAGCCCCCAACATATTGTATGTATAGCTGGGGTTATTTTTTCCAATGTGCATTACTTTACATGTATCCAAAGTTCATTTATCCATCCAGTACATTTATCCATTTGATCAAAGGAACAGATGTCAGTGACAGAAACAGGATGTGTGAGAGAGCATGAGAGCAGGCTTTTCAATGTCCCCTTCCAAGCACCTACGCCTGGCAGCAGTAGGACTGAGAAGACTTGGTGTCACGGATCCACAGGATTAGTGCCACCTCCCCTAGCTTTGCAGCAATCTCTTGGAGGAGCCCCTTTGATGTGCCAAACCAACAAGAGTTCTCACCCTTCCTTCTGGCCAGCCACACGGCCTCCCTGCGTCCCAAGACGGAACCTTTGGGCCTCAGCTCGCCTGCTTCACACCGTGAGCTCCGTTCAGCGAGTCCAGCTGAGACAAGCTCCTGGGAGAGACTCGTACATGCCTCATGGATTAATGCACCTTACCCCTTATTTGCAGGGACACCCCAGCAGCGTTGTCAAAACAGTCAGGTTTATTAGTACACTGGAACACAGCATGGGAAGTCCTTAGGTGAGCAGAGAGAACTGAAGGTTCTTTTGAGCCCAGAGCTCCAGCCAAGCTGTGATGAACATCTCGTTCAGGCTCTGTGTCTCTCTCAGTCCAACCCCCTTAGTTAGTTCTCAGGTGGGAGAGCTCCCAGCTTCCTGCAGAAGCCAGCACTTATCCCCCACGGCACATCTTCCAGTCCTTTGTTCCAGAGCTGGGGTCTTTGTTCAGCTTCCCTATCGAGAGGCAGGGAAATCCATCTCCCTCTATGTCAATGTCCTGGAGATTGGGGTTTCCATTTTCTTCTCTGATTTTCCATTGATATGGGGTCAGCCTAGGCAAGTTCTTTTTAATTACCCATTCAGGCTCAGAGAACTAGGCGACACCCTCTCCCCCATGCCTCTTAGCCTACTGTAGGAGCCAACATAGTCCTGCCCCCTGCCACCCACTGTAGCCATGCAAAATATCAGGGAAACTGAGGCACACATAGGCATCATAAACATCTTACCAAAAATTCCCACTTGGTCACACCAGGTTGTGGGAAGAAGGGCACAGGACACCTGCTTTGAGTTGAGGGGAAGCACAGGGAATGAGATGGGCTGGAGGCCTGCATGGCTGAAGGATGGGGTGGAGGAGACCCGGGAGTGCATAACACAGCAGGCACGCAAGCAAAAAAGAGACTCAGAAAGGAGCAGAGGAGATCTGGATGGGCTGATGGGAAGAAAGACTCTGTCTAGGCAGGGCCGTCCTTAGGATTTATGGGGCCCTAGGCAGTATTATTAAACTGGTGCCCCTATGCCGGATGGCAGCCCAAGCTCACAGCCTGGTGGGGGAGGGGGAGGAGGGACTTGACAGCAAAGGATAATGAGATGCCCAGCCTGCCTCATGGTGCCGGAGAGTCACAGTTCCCGCAGAGACTTCCATGCCCTCTCCCTCATGCAGAATGGACATGAAGAAAGTACCTAATTAAAAGCACTAAAATTTGGGAATAAAAAATGTCAATCACAGGTTTTTTGATATGCCCTGAAGTTTGTCAGAGATTTATTTGCAAAAACTTCATAGTAAGGGTGAGTCAGCTGTCCTGCTGAATACAACATTACATATAATGGAATACATGATGCAGCTCTTCTCTGTTTTACATTTTCTTCATCAGTATTTCTAAGTTGAATTTATATTTTAAATGTACTCAAATCTTAAGCCAGCATTCCAGATTACTACATATTTAACGCACTGAAACAAAGACATTCTTTTAAATTAATCAGAGAGGTTTAGTGTGTTCATAACAATGTTCATTGCTTTTAGAAAAAGGGAACAGTAATTTACTTTGTGCGATCTCCATAACAAGAGACATGGTTATGAAATTTCACCAACTTTAAAAAAAATATGTTTCCAAAGATTTTAGGTATAACAAGGATTTTGTCTTACTAAGGTACTGATTTTGCTGGAGAGTTCTTTTAAAACTAGTTTGTCGGATAGTCAGAAGTAAAGAAAGGGAACTCTTTGTCCAGCTATCTGGAAGGGAAGGACTGTTGTCCCTTTAAGGGCTCTCTTCAGTGGGGAGTGGGGGGAGAAGTGGTGAAGGGATGGACAGAAAGGACAGGAAGACTTGGAAGCAAAACTATGGTAATTAAAATGTGTATTTTAGATAAGGGAGGTCTTTTGAAGGATTTATTTAAAAAACTATTTATTTAAAAAACTATGTCTGAAGATCCACGCATTTAAGGCTAAAGATGATTGTGCATCTAAAACTCTATGCAAGCATTTTTTGGAAATGTGATTTTATAATCTTCACCAGCTCACTAATGAAATATTTTTAAAGCAAATTTTAAACTAAGGTCCTGTAGACCGACATGTTCTGTGTAAATATTACATTAATGCACAACTGTTTTTGTCAGTAAAATCAGAAACTGACAGTATAAAAATTTATTTGGGCATAAGCTTTCGTGGACATCTGATGAAATGGGTTCTAGTCCACAAAAGCTTATGCCCAAATAATTTGTTAGTCTTTGAGGTGACACAAGGACTCATCCTTGTTTTTGCTGATACAGACTAACAGGACTACCACTCTGAAACCTGTCAGTATATACCTTGGGGTTGGCAAATGCCTGTTAAATAGCTTTATTACCCCTTGAATGTCTCTTTAACAGTTTCAGTGTTGTGCTAATAGGTCTGGCAGGCTGGAGGTTTTTTCACTTTTAACTACTAGATTCCCTCCCAAGGAAGACTCACCAGGCTAGAGCAGCCATCTGTGGGAGCCTGCAGGAAGGGTCAGAACAGGGATAGGAAAACAAGAGGGTGGACACTAAGACCCAGTGGTGCCCCAAATTTTCAGGTGCCCTACGCCTATGTTGCCTATGCCTAAGGACGGCCCTGTGTCTAGGGGTAAAGTGTGCTCATGTGATCGAGACCTGCATTAAAGACCTGGATGCTAATCCCAGCTCCTGAAACAACTGGGTGATTCAGCTTACTTTCTGCAGCAAATGGATTCCTTATTTAGCTGCGGATGTCAGAGGAAAGCCTCCAGATTGGGCTCTGGAACTTGGCATTTGTTGCAGTTATTGCCATGCTACACAGCAGAGCAGATGATAGGCAGGTATGTAACCAGCAAAACGCTAACACATTAGCAGAGCACTGTCTGGTTGCATGCTACAAAGTCATGTCAGCTCTGCACATGCCATTTGCTTTAAGAGCCACTGACAGGACTGGCCAGGACTGAATCTTACTTTGTAGATTTCCCGGAAGATTTGCACCTTGCTTTCCTACTTAGCCAGCAGTGTTAGGATTATGACAGCATTCGGCAGGGGAAATGTTTTCAGGATGCTGCAGCTCAAGTCTCATTGCACTTTCTAGCACTGTTCAGACCTCAACAACACCTGTCATTCAATCAGCAGCTTATCCTGCCTGCTCATATATAGACAAGAGGCATGACCACAGAACGCCTCTAGAAATGTCTGCAATGCACGTTTATTGGGTGTGGTTTTGAATTGGGTCCAAAAAAATGTAACTAACTTTGGTGCCATCTAGTGACTTTCCAAGGTCTATTTCTAGTAGGAGACTTTTTGAGCAGAAATATCGGGAACACAAAGCTGTGTAAAGAACAGGAGTACTTGTCGCCAGGGCCGGTGCAAGGAAGTTTCGCGCCCTAGGCGAAACTTCCATCTTGCGCCCCCCCAGCCCTGCAGCAGCTCCTCGCCCTGAAGTCTGCACGGGGAGCCCTGCGGTACCTCCCCACCCCAGCTCACCTCTGCTCCACGTCCTCCCCGAGCACGCTGTCCTGCTCTAATTCTCCTCCCAGGCTTGCGGCACCAAACAGCTGATTGGCGCCGCAAGCCTGGGAGGCGGGAGAAGTGAAGTAGCAACTGCACAGTGGAACCCCTGGGCTGCCGGTGGCACGCTGACCCAGGCATGGGTGGCAAGTTTGTAGAAATTTTGATGGTGCCCAGAACCTGCCCCGCAAACTCTGCCCCCACTTACCTAAGGCTCTGGGAGGGGTTTGGGGGGAGAGCTCTGGGGTACAGGCCCTGAGCTGGGGATTAGGGTACAGGAGGGGTGCAGGATTTGGGATGAAGTTTGGGTGCTGGGTGCAGGCTCTGGGCTGGGGCAGGAGGTGGGTGTGCAGGAGGGTTTGAGGGGTGCAGGCTTTGGGATGGAGTTTGGGTGCAGGCTGGGGGTGGGGGTGTAGGAAAGGGTGAGGGGTGCAGGATCTGGGAGGGAGTTTGGGGTGGGAAGGAGTGTATGGGAAAGGGGAGGTGGTGCACGCTCTGGGAGGGAGTTTGGGGATAGGAGGGAGCGCAGGGGGATGAGGGTTGGGGCTGAGGATGAGGGGTTCATGCTGCAGAGGGGCTCAGAGCTGGGGCAGAGGATCAGGGTGTGGAGGGATGAGGGTTGGGGCTGAGGATGAGGGGTTCATGCTGCGGGGGGGGGCTCAGGGCTGGGACAGAAGATCAGGGTGCGGAGGGATGAGGGTTGGGGCTGAGGATGAGGGATTCATGCTGCGGGGGGGGCTCAGGGCTGAGGCAGAGGATCAGGGTGCAGGGGGATGAGGGTTGGGGCTGAGGATGAGGGGTTCATGCTGCAGGGGGGCTGAGGGCTGGGGAAGAGGATTAGGGTGCAGGGGGATGAGGATTGGGGCTGAGGATGAGGGGTTCATGATGTGGGGGGGCTCAGGGCTGAGGCAGAGGATTAGGGTGTGGGGGGCTGAGGGGTTTGGGGTGTTGGAGAGACTCAGGGCGAGGGCGGAAGCACAGGATAAGGGCAGCCTGCCCTGCCAGTAGGAGATGGGGGGCACTAAGACCTTGGGACAGCAGACAGCAGTTCTGCTGGAAGCCGCTCTGCTCCAGCAACAGAAGCAGGCAGGGGAGAGGTGCTGCGCTGCTTTCTGTCAGGCAGGGACGCGGCGGGCCGTGTGGTGGGGGAGACCCGTGGGGGTCGGAGCTGGGGCTCGATCCAGGCAGGGCCGGGGGAGAGACCCAGCTCCAAATATTGCTGGAGCAGGGCCCCCAGCCCCGAATATTGCTGGTGCTCTAGCACCGCAAACATATAGAACCTGCCCCCTATAAACCCTGGGCTGCCGGCTGCCACGGCAGCGCCCTGACCCAGGGGACACCCTGGGCTGCTGGCTGCGGATGCTGCCGGCAGCTCCGAGTCCCTCTCGATCCCAGCAGCAGCGGCCGCTCAACCACTTAAAAAAAATTTGGGGGCGCTTTTTGGCACCCCCAAATCTTGGCGCCCTAGGCAACCGCCTAGTCTGCCTAAATGGTTGCACCGGCCCTGCTTGTCGCACCTTAGAGACTAATAAATTTATTTCAGCATGAGCTTTTGTGGGCTACAGCTCACTTCCTCGGATGCATAGAATGGAAGTGAGCTGTAGCTGTAGCTCACGAAAGCTCATGCTGAAATAAATTTGTTAGTCTCTAAGGTGCCACAAGTACTCCTGTTCTTTTTAAGATACAAACTAACACGGCTGCTACTCTGAAACAAAGCTGTGTGAGTAGTGTCAGAATTTGTTGATGATGAGTTCAAGAAGGAGACCTAGTAACCTCCAGGCTGGGAAGTTAAACTAAATGAGAGGTGGAACCAGAGATCTTGGACTGTTCCCAACCTCCTAGGCTACCTTGCCCCAGCTTGCTAGCTCTCTTGTCATCAGACAGAGGGTGATACATGAGCGAGCTCAGACAGCACAGATAACAGCTGCGTCTCTATCATGCCCAGATTCCAGAACTGGATTTACTCAGATGATTTGTGGGCAGGAGGGAAGTTGCATCACGTATATATTACATTGAGGAAAGTAGTTTGCTCAAAGGTCTCTTCTCCAATTGCAAATCACTGAGTAACAATTCTGTGGCACTGAAGGATTTCCCATTCACCAGCAACTCTACCACTTGATGTAAAGCAGAATCCCTCTTAGGTGTGCCAGTGTGAAGGCTCTGGGATGACCACTAGAGGGAAACACGCATATACACATCCTTGGACAATCCGACATGTTAGTCAACAGAGGACCCTACTGTATAGATACACTAGCCAGTATATTACAGCCCTGGCCTTCGATGGGACATTGGCTGGTGCTGCCTTGGGTGTGGTACATTTATGACTTGAGAATTGATTTTCTTTCTTCAAAAGCAAAGAGTGCTCATGTGAAATCATTGCTTCATGTTTTTAATGGCAAGGATCTCATTCTGGTTTGTTAAATTAAAGATGTAGTGACACAATGAATTGATGAGGAGAGAGAGAGAGACAACCTCCATTTGACTGGCAACCAAACTCCGGTACATACTAGGATTTTATATTTCTTGGATTAAAAAGAATCCCGCTAGCACATACCTCGGCCAGAGCCTCTCCATTCCCTCCCAAATCAGAAGAAAAGAGAAATGGGGCAGCAAGACTGGGAGGGAAAGTAGTCTGAGAGTCTCCTTGTCCTTGATGTTTTCTGCCTCCTCAAAGAGCAAAGAGTCTCAGGCTTCAGTGAAATGCTTTTAGTTAACCCTTACGTCAGCGATGCAGAATTTGAGTGCAGAATCAGTTGTACTCAGACAGTCCCTCAACTCTATTTGTCTTCATGTCTCTCCAGCAGATCTGGTTCCAATGAAAAATTTTGATGAAAGCAAAATCATTTTTATTTTTGTGTTTTCTTTAATAGTTTTCAGGTTTTCATTAAAAATAAAATAAAATCCAGCATGAAGAAATGGTTTTTTTTTTTCAGTTTTTGGACAAATTTGTTTGGTTTTCATTGGAAGTCTGAAGCATTTCATTGAAAATGGTCATTTCCTGCTTAAACTTCTGTTTTGACCACACACAAAAAAAGCTGTTTTTCATCTCCTCCCCATCTCCCCAAAAAAGTGTTTCAAATTAAAGTTTCATCCTGTTCCACTTTTTAGGATGTTTTCACTTTCTTCTGCACAAATGACCGACAAAGCTGGTGCCCCTGTGACTACTTAGTGAAAAATCTAGAAGGGAACCTTCAAGACCTAGATCCTGTGGGCCCAGCTGGTGCTAAGAGAATGTAATTGGCACGTATATCAGAACATACTGATGATTGTGTGCTGTGCCATATTAACTATGGAGCTGGGAGAGCAAATCCTGGGGCAACAGCAGTCAATGAAGCTCAAGGAAAGGGATCCCAGGATGATTCTTCATTCACGGTTTCTATCTGGGTTTTGATCTGACGGAGTCAGATGTTGCACTCTGGCCAACAGAATGTTCTCTCTCTAATCATTGTATCCAAGGCATTCTCCCATAGCCTGCACTTGATGTTTTGTCTCTTTGCCAGATTCACACCAGTTCCATAGGCAGGTGCATGTGAGATTTTACATCCTGCACATAAGAAGGCCAGGCCAGAGGAACAACATGAGAGCTATTATTTTGAGGTGAGAAATCTGAAGTACCATCCCACATTGATGTGTCAGTACAAGAGGTTTTTAGAACAAACAGATACATTAAACAGTAATAAGTCCTTAGGACCCAGTGGCATTCAGCCAAGAGTTCTGAAGGATTCAGATATGAAATTGTAGAACTAGTAACTGTCCAGTATATAACCTATTGCTGAAACAAGCTTCCGTGCTTGATGACTGGAAGGAAGCTGATGTAACACCAGAGGCAAACCCAGCAATTACAGGCTGGTAGAAGCCTAACTTCAGTACTGGGCAAATTGGTTGGAGCTATAGAAAAGAACAGAATTATCAGACACAGAGATGAACGCCATTTGTTGGTGAAGAGTCAACATGGCTTTTGTAAAGGAAATCATGCCTCGTCAATCTACTAGAATTCTTTGAGTTTATCAGTAAACATGTGGGCAAGGGTGATCCAGTGGATATAGTGTACTTGGCTATTCAGAAAGCCTTCGGCAAGGTCCCTTGCCTGGTACTGATGCTAGGCTTACCAGTCTGTAATTTCTGGGATCAGCACTGCTGGAGCCTTTTTAAAAAATCAGCATTACTTTAGATATCCTTCAATAATCTGGTACAGAGGCCCCCACTCATTGTTGGGCAGGCTTCCTGCTTCTGATGTACTTAAAAATTTTACACTTGACTTGCCATGGAGGCATTTTGTTTGTTTTATTTGGGCTATATATTTAGTTTGAGCCCCTGCTATGGTGTTTTGTTGTAGTTTCCATGTAGCTTGCAGGCACTTCACTCATGTGACTGTTCCTTTTAATTTCTGTTTAACTAGCCTTCTCATTTTTGTGTAGTTCCCCTTTTTCAAGTTGTGACCAGAGTCCTAGGGGGGCACACTGAGATTGCTCAATTAGGGCAAACTGCAAAGAATGGGGCAGACAATCCCCAAAACTGTTGGCTATTCTAATACTTAGATTCATCAAGCCAGCAACAACACAGCTTCCACCATAGGTGCCAGCTTCCTCTGGGCGCGGGAGGGTGCTCAACCCCTCACCTTTCCCCCAAACCCCCACCCCCATCCTGCCTTTTCCTGCCCCTGCTCTGCCCCAGGCCCCACCCTGTCCCTTCCCCCAAGGCCCCACCTGCACCCCACCTCTTCCCACCTAGTTCCACCCTCTCCTCCCAGCACGCCCCATCCCCGCTCTTCCCCCTCCCTCCCAGAGCCTCCTACATGCCACGAGACGGCTGATTGTGGTAGGCAGGGGGCTCTGGGTGGGAGGGGGAGACATTGGATGGTGGGGGGGAGATGCTGGGGTGGGGAAGAGGGAGCTGGGTGCCAATGGGTGCTAAAACCATGGGTGGCATGACTACCAAAACCTTAGTTCACTACAACAAAGGTGCCTCTTCCCACTGAGATGAGTAGTGTTTAACCTCACTGTAGCTAGCTGAGGTCGCCCATATACCCTCACCCGTGGCTGTCCTTGACTAGCTACTTGGAGTGCCTTGTCTGCACTAGGATTTCAGAGCTATCTCCATGTTAAAAAACACACTCTCTTTGCAGGTGTAACCCTTCTGCCCGTCTGAGTTGGCAGCAACAAGGGCCGGGTTCAGTATCTAGGGGTTCTGTTTCAATAAAGCAATGCAAAACCGGCTCGAGCCCCCATCCAGTGACCTGGGACAATTACATACCACTCCCTGGGCGCCTCTAAGAGGCAATACTTCCCCCTTGCAAGCATGGAGTCTGAGTGTAGCAAAATCCTTTTAATAAAGGAGGGAAACACCACAAACAGGATTCATAACACAAACCATGAGCAAAAGATCCACCCCTAAGTAAGTTTGGCAGTATCCTTTTTTCCTCAGGGTCTTAAGTCCAACACCCCAAAAGTCTCTTGAATCCAGCAACCCAAAAATCACCCAAAAGTCCCTGTCCCTGGTCAGTGCAGCCCCAGAGTTCAAAAGTTTATCTGCGGAGTTTTACACACACACCCCAGCCTAGGTAGAAATGGCGGGGGGGGGGAGAAAGGGGCACACAGGATGTTATGGGGCACCTTACATGGTCCAAGGCCGACTGCCCCACCTGTCCGTGGGGTTCTGCTGCAGCCTTCAGCATGAGCCACTCCAGCCGTCCCACAAACTGCTCCACTCTGCCCCGCTTCACTCCACTTGCCGTCCCGTGGACTGCTCCAACCATCCCACAAACTGCTCTGCTTTGCTAGCCGCTTAGCAATATATCTTCAGGCTCCTCCACTAGTTAACAAAGCACTTAGTGATCTCAGCTCTTAATGATTTCTGCTTGTAGTAGGTGAGCCCAAGTGCTGGTGCACTATTAGCCCAAAGTAAATTAAACACAGCAGTCTGTAACTAGACTCTTAATGGAATCAAAATTAGCTCTGCTATTCAACAGTGGAGAGAGGCAGAAGTACAACTGGTGTTTTAGACCCCATACCATCAGATACAAACACCTACCCCAACCCTTTCTCCATTCACTGGCTTTTAGAACCCCTGTCCTTTGTCTAGCAAGTGCTACTTAGTTGATGGTGAGTCCCTCTGTCATAAAACAGTTCCACTGGCCTTGAGTCACATAATCAGGGTAATATCGCTTTATTCTTCCTGCTCCAATAACAGAGAAACTGGGGATCCCACAGCAGCCAAAGTGACCATTTGGGTGGGTTGTGGGCTCATGCTAGGCGGGGTGGGTGTGCCTATGCAAACAAGACCAGCTCCTGAAGTTCATTTCCACAACTCACCACAATTCACCACCAGATGTCAGGGTAGAGCTCATCCTGACTCTGCTTACACAGGATACACATAGCCAAAGTATTTTGATGCCATTTGGAGCAGCAATAACTCATTAGCAGCAAAAATCTGCATCTTCATAGATTTCAATGAAACTATGGACATTTCAGTATCTGTCTAGGCACACAGGGGCACTTTGCCAACAGTCGATATATGCGGCTTCTTCTGAAACTAGAGGAGCCTTGGAAAAGTGTGCTGGACATTTCCCTGTGCTGTAGCTAGGCTTTGTAGACTTAGGTTTTATTATTTTTAGATATAATTTTTACTGATCTTATTCATTTTTAAGCCTGTTTTTCTATTTGGATCCATTTAAATTTTCACAGTTGGGCAAAGTTCTAGGTTTTAAGGATTTTTTATTGTTTTCTTTATTTAAATTTTCATGCTTGTGGGAAATTGAGGGGCAGACAACGGAGGGGAGTCAGACAATAATAATTTAATAACAGACACTGAGTTTTTAAAAGTTAAAGCTCCATAATGGTTAAAACACAAATTGTCAACAACACATGTCAAAACAGACAAAGTAAATCTCCTGAAAGTAAACTCCACAGAGTTCTCAAGCCGCATTCTGCTTACTTTGCCTAACTGTACCTTTCAATCATCATCAAAGGATGCATTTTTTCATCGATTTGTCTGCATTCAGTGAAATCAACAATTACCAGCAAAAGTCTAATCCTTCCGAGCCTAGCTGTAGCCCAATTTTATCAATGTCGCCCTTAGTGGTATAAGAAGTATTGTTGTAGCTGTGTTGGTCCCAGGATATTAGAGAGACAAGATGGGTGAGGTAATATCTTCTATTGGACCAACTTCTGTTGGTGAGAGGGACGAGTTTTCGAGCTTACCCGGAGCTCTTCTTCAGGGGCAGTAACGCCACATCTTCCCCAGCACAGTCCACACAGTTTGCCATTCTCTTCACTAGGTGTCTCTAGCTGCACTCTCTGCTGGTTAGTAGTCTGAACTGAAGCCGGGGGAGCAGATGACAACGGGAGAGGCTCAGAAAAGGAGCTGGAAATGTGGAAAGAGAAAGGCACAAGGAGGAAGGGTTAAAAAAAGAGGAGGAAAATAGAGAGGCGAGGGAGAATTTCAAATCACTGTTTCCAGCAACAGCACTTACATAGCGTCCTACAAACTGCCACGGCCTTACTGCTACCCTGAGAGGTAGGCAAGCATTATTATCCCCATTTTCGGGAACCTATTGATTAGCAAAATCAGTCCCTGTAGTTTAGCAACTGTCAACTGTGGGACAGACACTGGTGATGACACAGTGGGTGTGTTTACACTGTAGTTGGACGAGTAATTCCCAGCTGATCAAGGCAGCAGACTTGCAGCAGTGGAAGCGGTGGGATGGGCCAGTCTGAGACCCTAATGACCAGATGTTCCAGTTTTATAGGGACAGTCCCAATATTCGAGGCTTTGTCTTATATAGACACCTGTTACCCCCCACCCCGATTTTTCACACTTGCTATCTGGTCACCCTACCCTAAGTACCCTAAGTCTGTACTAAGGACGGCTAGACCGCCCCATGCAGCCACAGCTACACTACTATTTTTAGCACGCTAGCTCAATCAAAGCTAGCCCTTGTATATCTACCCAAGCTGGAAATTACACTTCCAATGCCACTGTAGACGTACCCTGAGTCTGTGAGCATTTGCCCCATTGCTGGAATACAGACACTCATTTTGCTTGTGTCGCACAAGCCTTACAGATGAAGAAACTGAGAGACACAGAAAGGTTAGTGACTTGCCCACAATTACACATCAAGTCAGTGTTGAAGCCAAGTTTGGAACACGGGTGTTCCAAGTTCCCATTCCTGTGGTCAGACCACTAGGCCAAGCCTCTCCAGAAACCTCATGTTTTCTAAACATCAGCTCATCACAAGTACATGAGTTGGGTGGGGGTTGAAGGAGAGGGAGGAGGACTCCCAGGGATCTGATTTGCTGGACTGTGAACATCACTAGTTTAAAGGGGTATGCACAAGGGCATGGAGTCCACTACTTGTCTTTCACTAGTAGCCTGTGGGTTTTGTCCTCTGCAGGTAACCTGTCCTCTGCAGGTAACTAGTAGCCTGTGGGTTTTGTCCTCTGCCTTTCTTTACGACTCTGCCCTTTGTCAGCTTGAAGGGGGCAGCTGGATCCTTTCCCCGGCTCTATATAAATGGGCTCCCACCCCATGCATAGCTCCAGGCCACTGAGCGAGGCTCTGGCTGCTGATGCTTTAATGCACACAAGCTTTCTCTTGAGCAGAAGTGTTTAGTAAGCTCCAGGCTGTGAATCATATTGAGTTATTCCAAATAATGAGCTATAACAACCAACACTAAGGCTGCAGTGGTTGCTCTTAAGGTTAGTCACAGCTGAGGTGAGAGGATGTTTAAAACAGATCCATCAGAATAACCTCATTCTGGAACAATCAGCTCCAGTGGAGTGGGTAGGGGAAACCTTGAAAGAGCAAAAAGTGCATCAAAGTGCGGCTCACAGCAGATCCGTTGGGGGAAAGGAATTATGTCAACTTTCTGGGACCTTAGATGGCTTTTTAAACCTGATTTGGAGCTTTGAATAATCCCTAAACAGATAATTCACCTCTGCCTCCAGATTTGCTTGCTTCCTTGTGTTTTTTAGTGTGTTTAAAGTGGCAGTGATGCAGACAGCCAACTCTAGCTCTGGATCTCTGCAAAGGGCAGCTTTTCTTTTAAAATCCATCCTGAGTACAGAAAAGAGCATCAGCCTCTGACAATAAGAGCTACAATTTTAAAATGAGAAACCATGACCAACAGCTGGGAGGCCGAGCTATTGTTCACCTGAGAAGCCAAACTCCTGGATGAATGGAGAAGCATCACGTGGGTAGGAATTCAAAAGCCAGGGGCCAGGATGGCTCATGTCATTGGGAACAAGCCTAGTCTTGCTCTGCTAATTACTTTAATGGGCGACTCATCTGGTTGAGAGTAGTGACAAAAATCCACTGTACTATGAAAACTGTTCAGTAGCCTGTGTGAAATAATACAGGGAGCTTTTTGTGCATGGATCTCTAAGCACAATCCCCATTTCACAGGTAAGGAAACAGAGGCACAGAGATATTAAGCAAATTTATTAACATCACACAGCAAATCAGTGGCTGAACTGGGACTAGATCTGAGGTTCCTTATCAGCTGAGCGACATTGGCTGACCTCAGAGCAGCTTCCATTTGACAAGCGTTTGCATCACGAACGCTAGCCCCATTCATTACACAACAAGATAGTCTCCAAAGGAAAGTGGTGGATGTTCCAGTTGCATGGCACATGGCTACACATAAAGCTTGCACGGGGTTTATATCTGTTTAGCTTAATTATCCTCTGTGTAGCTACTTTGTGGCTGATGGTCATGTTGTCTGGTGATCTCCATGTGAGGTTGTGAGGCCTCTCGTGCTGGAAGAGACAGCCTCCTCTCTTAAGGGAGTTTGTGCCACAGAGAGTAAAGGGCCATTCACCCTTGTAGGTTCAGATGCATTCTGCTGCTGTATCTTTGACTCCCTCTCAGACAGTAGAATTGTTGCAAATGTGCGTCTACCCAAGAGCTAGGCACCTTTTTTGAAGGATGTCAGCATCAGCAAAGGAGCAGAGGTTGGCTTAGATCAGGGGTCGACAACCTTTCAGAAGTGGTGTGCTGAATCTTCATTTATTCACTCTAATTTAAGGTTTTGCGTGCCAGTAATACATTTTAACATTTTTAGAAGGTCTCTTTCTATAAGTGTATAGTATATAATTAAACTATTGTTGTATGTAAAGTAAATAAGGTTTTTAAAATGTTTAAGAAGCTTTATTTAAAATTAAATTAAAATGCAGAGCCCCCCAGACCAATGGCCAGGACCAGGGTAGTGTGAGTGCCACTGAAAAGAAGCTTGTGTGCCATCTTCAGCACCCGTGCCATAGGTTGCCTACCCCTGGCTTAGATCATTGTCTTTGAGTGACCACGTTACAATTTATACTCAACAAGATCACGAAGATGGACAAAAAGGGTGTTCTAGCAATAGGGAAATTCGAGGACAAAGAAACACAGATCAGATTGCACTTAGCAACCATTCCAGGGTTCTACAGGACCAGGCTGATGAAAGTCTAGAAGACTGGTCAAACGGGAAGAAAATGGTATTGAAGACAGCAGCGGAAGTAGCGGGGCTCCAAAGAGGGCAGAAGAAAGAAGCATGGATTCCATCTGGAGCATGGGCTGCAACTGACAAGCAGAAAGCTCTGAAGGCAAAAAAGGAAGAGTGTAAGACACAGGCAGAACTCTTAGAGAGGTGGCTGTAAGTGTGATACTTCCTGGGGACACCCAGGGCTATGAGGCACCTCACTACCACCATGCCTTTAGCATGAGGAAGCTTTCTCTTGCGTGACAGGGGTCGGCTCCCCAACTGCACCATCCATGGGCAACACGACCACTCCCCTCTAGGCCAATGCAGGCCCTGCTGTTTCTCTAGGTGATAGGTACCCTCCAGTCTCCTGGGATAAGAGACAACAGTCTGTAACGGCATAAAAACCAAGGAGAGAGAACAAGATTTAATCCTTCGCCGAGGAGGCAAAATGACAGTGTGGTTGTGTCATGAATAGAGGGCCACAGCCAGCCTATTCTATAGGACAGCTCCATAGAATAGTGAATGGCATCTCAGGAAGACCCTGATCATCCCAAGTAATGCCCATCAGAGACTCGCAGAGACAGATGTTGAAACCACATGAAGAACAAGCCAAACAATGGAAAGAACATTTCCCTCCTGTCTGGAGCTGATGACCACACATACAAGTGTGAGAGAAAAGCCAATGCTAATTTAGAAATAGAAGAGGGACCAGTAACACCCAATGAGATTAAAGCTGCCATCAAAAGCCTTACGCAGGCTCCTGGAGTTGACACAATTCAAGCAGAGGTACTAAAGGCAGGAGGTGAAATTCTGACTGAGCAGCTAACAAAACTCTAACGAAATACAGGTGAAGGAACATGTGCTTCAGGACTGGAAAGATGGAATCATCATGGCATTGCCAAAAAGGGTGATCTTATTCAGGCGTGGTCTATGCTACACAGTTAGGTCAACATAAGCTACCTTGTATCTAACACTTACATTTGTCTCCCACTGATCTAAGCTCTCCTTTACACCAACACAGCAACACCATGTCCCCAAATGGCATTATGTCATAGTCGATGTTCTGAGGTCAACACAACACAAATATAGACACTGTGTTATCTATGTCAACCCTAACAGTCCTCCAGCAGCTGTCCCACAATGCCTGACGCTGACTGCTCTGGTCACAACTGTGAACTTCACTCCCGGGATTATGCAAACCATAAGATTCCCACCTCCCTCACTTAAAGCCCCAAGAATTTTTTAAATGCCTTTTTCTGATTGTCCAGCTTGGCGAGCACACCCAACAGCATGCCATTGTTGTGTGCAACTGCCCAGCTGCTCATACCAGAGGAGGAGACCGGAGATACTGGATCTCCTGGGCCTGTGGGAAGACGAAGCTGTGCAAGCACAGCTACAGACCAGCTGTAGAAATGTGGACAGCTATGAGCAGAGGGCACAGGGGATGCAGGAGAAGAGGTACACCATGGATCAGCAGTAAGGTTGCAGGAAATCAAAGGAGTTGTCAAGTATATCAGAAGGCCAGGGAGGCCAGTCCATCTTGTGCTAAGCTGCAGACCTGCTGAGTGCAGTACTTAGCGGAGACGCTACCACTGACCCAAGCACCACCATGGATACCTGCAAGAAGCCTGACTCACAGGCCCCTGGCATGAACAGCAAGGATGAGGAAAAGGAGGAGAATGGGGGACTCCAAAAAACATTTCCAACCTCAGTTAGTGAAATGGCTAGGGCTGCTCCTGCCCCCACACCTGCCTGCATGGGGTTCTTACACCCTCCTCTGAAACATCTGGTGCTGTCCTCAGTCAGAGATGGGTTACAGGTCTAGATGGACCTGGGTTCTGCTCTGAAGTTCTGGATGAGTTGGGACGACTAAGGGAGAGCTTCTCTATTCACTATTTGTCAATGTGTTCACATATAATTAGCATCTGTTTATATTGCACAAGTGCCCAGAGGCCAGTAATGGGTACAGTCTTCTAAATCAAGCACCTGAACAAGGGTAAATTCTCTCTCCTCTGAAAGGATCCCTAATGCAGAGGGACTATCTCACTAATTTTGCTGAAACTTACCCTGTCCTCACACACATGAATTTTGAGGTCTTAGAGCAGTAGTTTTCAACCTTTTTTCATTTGCAGACCCCTAAAAAATTTCAAATGGAGGTGTGGGCCGCTTCATAAATCTTAGACATAGTCCAGCCCCCCCGGGGTTCGCAGACCACAGGTTGAAAACCACTGCCCTAGAGTCTTCAGTCTCTCCCTTCTTTTTCATAAATAGCTGCACCATTTAGGCTACAGAGTGGAGAAGGAGAGGCTGTACAACAGAACCAAGCAAGGGAAAGCTTTGGAGAGGGAAAGCTCTATATGTTATGCAGCCTTTTAATTCCGTCATCTCTTGGTTCTGTTGTACATCCCCTCCTTCTCCATTGGGTCCTGGCCCAGTAGTGAGCATGGTCACCACCCAGTCACCAGGGATTCTTCCACAATACGCTGACTTTCCTCGGGTGTGAGGTACTACTCACTCCACACCCCTGGGTCACTTCCTATCATGAGTCTTGAAGCCGGGGTCCATTCATCATCAGGGTCTCCAAGCTCTTTGGCGCAGGAAGCTTGTTGGGACTCCGACTCCTGTCAACTGACTGTGGGCAACCGGTCTCTGGTCTGAGTCTCAGACTCTCTGGTTCCTGCTGCCAGGGGCTGAAGTGGCTCCCATGCTGGAGCCTCCATCAAACATCCTTCTTCCCTGGAAGTCAGCCCGGAATAAATTGGGCTGCTTTTCTTTATACTAGTGCAGCATTTGGAACATGCTCAGTCTGGTCTAAGGGGTGGGATTTACACCACCCATAGTATGAGATTAACACTTTCTTGCCTAGTGCAGGGTACGCATGTCCCATCACAGGGTTTTTTACATATATACTTAATGGCATGATCACTCCTGAACTGCACTTCACAAATTTCAGACAAATAAAAGGAAGTATTTCTTCACACAATGCAGTGTCAACTTGTGGAACTCATTGCCGAGGGATGTAAGGCCAAAAGTATAACTGAGTTTTAAACAAAAGGATTAGATAAGTTCTGTGTCTATTAGCCAAGATGGTCTGTGATACAACCCCATGATCTGGGTGTCCCTGAGCCTCTGACTGCCAGAAGCTGGGACTGGACAACAGGGGATGGATCAATTGAAATTGCCTTGTGCCTTTCATTCCCTCTGAAACATCTAGCACTGGACACTGTCAGAGATAGACACCTGGACTAAACTGATCATTGGTCTGACTCACTATAGCTGTTCTTATTTGGTTTGGAATAAGACACAAACATTTCCACAGCATATGAATATATGTTACTCTTTTTTTGGTGGGTGTGTGCTAAGTTTCTCAGCTGAAATACAAAAAACTGTTCTATAAGAAACTGTGCAACACTCTTTTTAGTTGCTCTGCAGAGCATATGCCACAGGAAAAAAAGACACTGCTTCTTCAATTATTGAAGAGCAGGCATCTATTTACTCTCTCCAGTTTAAGTAATACATGATCATTCGAGCAGCACACACTGTCTTCCAAGCCAGCATCCACCAAAAAGCTCAAGGCTTTGTATTTATTTATTTATGTATTTATTTGTTAAGGAAAAGGACTCTGTGAAAGTTATTTACCAGGCAATGCTGTCTCTGTGCAATGAGTACTGTGTCTAGTTATTTAACATATTCCAGTATTGCTAACTCCAGAAGTTCCAAAATCAAGAGACAGGCCCTGCAAAATCATGAGATTTTAAAACAGAACAGTTGGGTTCTTTTTATTCATAGATTCATAGACTCTAGGACTGGAAGGGACCTCGAGAGGTCATCGAGTCCAATCCCCTGCCCTCATGGCAGGACCAAATACTGTCTAGACCATCCCTGATAGACATTTATCTAACCTACTCTTAAATATCTCCAGAGATGGAGATTTCACAACCTCCCTAGGCAATCTATTCCAGTGTTTAACTACCCTGACAGTTAGGAACTTTTTCCTAATGTCCAACCTAAATCTCCCTTGCTGCAGTTTAAGCACATTGCTTCTTGTTCTATTATTAGAGGCTAAGGTGAACAAGTTTTCTCCTTCCTCCTGATGACACCCTTTTAGATACCTGAAAACTGCTATCATGTCCCCTCTCAGTCTTCTCTTTTCCAAACTAAATAAACCCAATTCTTTCAGCCTTCCTTCATAGGTCATGTTCTCAAGACCTTTAATCATTCTTGTTGCTCTTCTCTGGACCCTCTCCAATTTCTCCACATCTTTCTTGAAATGCGGTGCCCAGAACTGGACACAATACTCCAGTCGAGGCCTAAACAGCACAGAGTAGAGTGGAAGAATGACTTCTTGTGTCTTGTTTACAACACACCTGTTAATGCATCCCAGACTCACGTTTGCTTTTTTTGCAACAGTATCACACTGTTGACTCATATTTAGCTTGTGGTCCACTATGACCCCTAGATCTCTTTCTGCCCTACTCCTTCCTAGACAGTCTCTTCCCATTCTGTATGTGTGAAACTGATTGTTCCTTCCTAAGAGGAGCGCTTTGCATTTGTCTTTATTGAACTTCGTCCGGTTTACTTCAGCCCATTTCTCCAATTTGTCCAGATCATTTTGAATTTTGACCCTGTCCTCCAAAGCAGTTGCAATCCCTCCCAGTTTGGTATCATCTGCAAACTTAATAAGCGTACTTTCTATGCCAACATCTGAGTTGTTGATGAAGATATTGAACAGAACCGGTCCCAAAACAGACCCCTGCGGAACGCCACTTGTTATACCTTTCCAGCAGGATTGGGAGCCATTAATAACTACTCTCTGAGTACAGTTATCCAGCCAGTTATGCACCCACCTTATAGTAGCCCCATCTAAATTGTATTTGCCTAGTTTATCGATAATATATCATGTGAGACCATATCAAATGCCTTACTAAAGTCTAGGTATACCACATCCACCGCTTCTCCCTTATCCACAAGACTCGTTATCCTATCAAAGAAGGCTATCAGATTGATTTGAGACGATTTGTTCTTTACAAATCCATGCTGGCTATTCCCTATCACCTTACCGCCTTCCAAGTGTTTGCTGATGATTTTTTTAATTATTTGCTCCATTATCTTCCCTGGCACAGAAGTTAAACTAACTGGTCTGTAGTTATTTGCCCTTGGAAATAAAAACAACCCAGGAAACTACAGACCAGTTAGTTCTGGCATATCTCTGCCATTTCCAAGTTTCCTGTTACTGTTTCTCCCTCCTCACTGAGCAGTGGGCCTACCCTGTCGTTGGTCTTCCTCTTGCTTCTAATGTATTGTTACATAATTATTTGCCCTTTTCCAGTCTTCTGGAATCTCTCCTGTCTCCCATGATTTCCCAAAGATAATAGCTAGAGGCTCAGATACCTCCTCTATTAACTCCTTGAGTATTCTAGGATGCATTTCATCAGGCCCTGTTGACTTGCAGGCATCTAACTTTTCTAAGTGATTTTTAACTTGCTCTTTTTTTATTTTCTCTTCTAAACCTACCCCCTTCCCATAAGCATTCACTATGTTAGACATTCCTTCAGACTTCTCAGTGAAGTCCGAAACAAGGAAGTCATTAAGTATCTCTGCCATTTCCAAGTTTCCTGTTACTGTTTCTCCCTCCTCACTGAGCAGTGGGCCTACCCTGTCCTTGGTCTTCCTCTTGTTTCTAATGTATTGATAAAAAGTCTTCTTGTTTCCCTTTATTCCCATAGCTAGTTTGAGCTCATTTTGTGCCTTTACCTTTCTAATCTTGCCCCTGCATTCCTGTGTTGTTTGCCTATATTCATCCTTTGTAATCTGACCTAGTTTCCATTTTTGATATGACTTCTTTTTATTTTGTAGGTCATGCAAGATCTTGTGGTTAAGCCAAGGTGGTCTTTTGCCACATTTTCTATCTTTCCTACCCATCAGAATAGCTTGCTTTTGGGACCTTAATAGCGTCCCTTTGAAAAACTGCCAACTCTCCTCAGTTGTTTTTCCCCTCAGTCTTGATTCCCATGGGACCTTACCTATCAGCTCTCTGAGCTTACCAAAATCCGCCTTCCTGAAATCCATTGTCTCTATTTTGCTGTACTCCCTTCTACCCTTCCTTAGAATTGCAAACTCTATGATGTCATGATCATTTTCACCCAAGCTTCCTTCTACTTTCAAATTCTCAACGAGTTCCTCCCTATTTGTTAAAATCAAGTCTAGAACAGCTTCCCCCCAGTAGCTTTCTCAACCTTCTGAAATAAAAAGTTGTCTGCAATGCAGTCCAGGAACTTATTGGATAGTCTGTGCCCCGCGGTGTTATTTTCCCAACATATATCTGGATAGTTGAAGTCCCTCATCACCACCAAATCTTGGGCTTTGGATGATTTTGTTAGTTGTTTAAAAAAAGCCTCATCCACCTCTTCCACCTGGTTAGGTGGCCTGTAGTAGACTCCTAGCATGACATCACCCTTGTTTTTTACCCCTTTTATCCTAACCCAGAGACTCTCAACACTTCTGTCTCCTATGTCCATCTCCACCTCAGTCCAAGTGTGTACATTTTTTAATATATAAGGCAACACCTCCTCCCTTTTTCCCCTGTCTATCCTTCCTGAGCAAACTATACCCATCCACACCAACATTCCAGTCGTGTGTATTATCCCACCAAGTTTCAGTAATGCCAACAATGTCATAGTTGTATTTATTTATTAGCACTTCCAGTTCTTCCTGCTTATTACCCATACTTCTTGCATTTGTATATAGGCATCTAAGATACTGGTTTGATCTTGCCTCCCAGTTTTGCCCTGACCTTCCTTTCTCTCTGCCTTCTGGTTCTGAGCCTTTTGGGAGTGCTCAGGCCAAGTTTTAAGGCTACTCTCCACAACGGTGAGGCCTAAAAACGCATCATGACAAGACAGGGCTTCTCCCCAGCTTGCTGAGGATTCACTGCCACTCCCACAGTCTCTTTTAGACATGTTTATTGTCCAAACAAAGGAGTTCCTCAGTGTCACCGTTTACATTTTAGGCTCACTGCCTTCCCTACCAGGGGACTCTGGTGGCATTGGCAGCAGCAGCAGTTGTGCTGGTAGTGATAATTGTGTTGGTGCTGCCTCAGCCAGTTGTGACTCACTGGTGCTTTCTCTCCCTTTTTAGTTCCCAACATATGCTGCAGAATGGCTCGTGGTATTGAAAGCACTCGCTTTATAGCCCCAGGTGCAGCCCTGCCCCCTTAATTCTCTGACTGGGAGCACCTGTTCTGGCACAGGACCTACTTCAGTTACAGGGGCCTGTGACACTTACTTTTTACTTAAACTTGAAGCAGAGATTCTCACATAATCACATGACTCCAGGAGATGAGGATTTAAACAGAACATTGAATATCATTAGCATAATTGTGTTGCAGAACCTTCCTCCTTTGGGCTCAATTCCCACTGATATCAATGGGAGCAGTATGAGGCCCTCGGTTATTTCTACCACCTTTCCCACGGGTTCAATCAATATGTAGCAATTTGCTACAAAAGCAAAATAAACTAATCTGTAGATGGCTGTGAACATAGGATCTAAAGGGATAAGATTTCCTACGTCATGAAGGAGGATACCAATAATATGAGTCTGTCCAATGAATGAAAGGCTTCCATTTCTGAAGCATCAGGCAGGTTTTAAGTCTGTTGGTAGCACTTTTTCAGCATACCTAGCCTATATGCTACCCCCCTTCACCCCAAACATCTAGCTACATTCACATGGCAATCTGGTACCTGCAGAGAACTGTACTGTCCAACAGGGTTGGAGGAGTCTCAAAAGGTCTGGAAGTTCGTTTCAGCTAAGCACACAGAGATGTTTGGTGCCTCTTCAAATTTCTGCACTATCTGATCCTCCTAAATCTGCAGAATTAGGATGGAAATCTTGCTTGAACAGTCTGTCCTTGGCAACACTTACCTTTCCAGTGACAGATAGAGCCAGAAGCTGTCCTAACAATAAAACATACTGGGATATTAGTCCACCCTGCTGTCCCGTCTCTCTGAAATAATCTGGTTCAGGGATAGTTCCAGTTTTGAATTAGGCTTCAAGTTGATTTTTAATTTAACTAAGTAGCCCATGGATGGTATCCAGAGTCTCTGGACTGGGGGAGGGAAGAGTCAGCCGTCAACTACCCATAGTCCCCACGGCCAGACTTTCATTGACACTCACTGGGGATCAGATTTTCAAAACAGCCCAATATTCCCAGTGACAACCTGGCCATTTTATTTCCTTGCCTAAGGGCACTTCTACACTGCAATCAGGTGGGTGTAATGCAGCATATGTAGACATACCTGAGCTAACTTTAAGCTAGCTACTGCCAGGTACCAATAGCAGCAAAGCGTGGGTTTCAGCATAGAGTCTACAAGCTTGGGCCCATGAGTGCGTGCTCGGACAGCAGGCTTGTGCTGAAAGCTGGGCTGCCACAGCTTCACTGCTATTGGTACCCAGCAGAGCTCGATTAAAGCTAGCTCAGGTACGTCTACATGTACTTCAGTCACTCTCTCTCTCTCTCTCACACACACCCCCCCCCCAATTGCAGTGTCTCAATGCATGGATGAGATGATGGTGTAGGGAGGAGAGGTTTAGATTTATTGGGAACTGGGGTCAACCTTTTGGGAAATGTGGAGCCTATACAGGAAGGGTGGGCTCCACCAAAATGGAACCAGATAAAATTTAAAAGGTTGTAGCACTGTTTTTAAACGAAGGGTTGGGGGAAAGCCAACAGGTGCGGAGGAGCACGTGGTTTGGACAGAGACATTCCTTAGGGGAGGATCTATTAATGGAGATTCTCTATGTCCTAGTAAGGAAGAGAGGATGGAAGATAAAATATGGATAAGATCTGATGAAAAAAAGTCCCATTCAATTACATCACGTAACGGCAGACAGCTAAAAAGTAACAATTTTTTAAAACTGCTTATATACAAACGCTAGATGTCTAAATAATAAGATGGGTGAACTAGAGTGCCTCGTATTAAATGAGGATATTGATATAATAGGCATCACAGAAACTTGGTGAAATGAGGATAATCAAAGGGACTCAGTAATACCAGGGCACAGAATGGAAGGACAGAACAGATCGTGTTGGTGGGGGACTGGCACTGTATGTGAAACAAAACGTGGAGTCAAATGAAGTAAAAGTCTTAAATGAACTAACCTGTACCATAGAATCTCTATGAATAGTAATTCTGTGCTTGAATAATAAGAATATAGCAGGAGGGTTATATTACAGACTCCCTGACTAGGATGATGATAGTGACTGTGAAATGATCAGGGAGATTAGAGAGGCTATAAAAATAAAAAAAACTCAATAATAATGGGGGATTTCAACTCTCCCTGTATTGACTGGGTACATGTCACCTCGGGATGGGATGCAGAGATCAAGTTTCTTCACACCTTCAATGACTGCTTCTTGGAGCAGCTAGTCCTGGAACCCACAAGAGGAGAGACAATTCTTGATTTAGTCCTAAGTGGAGCACAGGATCAGGTCCAAGAGGTGATTATAACTGAACCGCTCGGTAATAGTGACCATAATATAATTAAACTTAACATCTCTGTGGCGGGGAAAACACCACAGCAGCCCACCATGTTAGCATTTAATTTCAGAAAGGTACAGTGCCAAAAGGGAAATCTCTGCAAGCTGCATGGAAACTTTAAAGAAACTGTAATAGAAGCTCAACTTAAAAGTATCCCCCAAATTAAAAAAACAGTAAGAGGAACAAAAAAGTGCCACCGGGGCTAAACAACAAAGTAGAAGAAGCAGCAGGAGGCAAAAAGACATCCTTTAAAAAGTGGAAGTTAAATCCTAGTGAGGAAAATAGAAAGGAACATAAACTCTGGCAAATAAAGTGTAAAAAATATAATTAGGAAGGCCAAAAAAAATTTGAAGAACAGCTAGCCAAAGATTCAAAAAGTAATAGCAAAAAAATTTTAAGTGGATCGGAAGCAGGAAGCCTGCTAGTGGGGTCACTGGACGATCAAGATGCTAAAGGAGCACTCAAGGACAATAAGACCATTGCAGAGAAACTAAATGAATTTTTTGCATCGGTCTTCATGGCTGAGAATGTGAGGGAGATTCCCAAACCTGAGCCATTCTTTTTAGGTGATAAATCTGAGGAACTGTCCCAGACTGAGGTGCCATTAGAGGTGGTTTTGGGACAAAGCATAAACTAAACAGTAATAAATCACCAGGACCAAATGATATTCACCCAAGAGTTCTGAAGGAACTCAAATGGGAAATTTTCAGAACTACTAACTGTTGTATGTACCCTATCATTTAAATAGGCTTCTGTACTACATGACTGGAGGATAGCTAATGTGATGTCAATTTTAAAAAAAGGCTCCAGAGGCAATCCCAGCAATTACAGGCTGGTAAGCCTGACTTCAGTACCAGGCAAACTGATAATTCTGTTCTTTACTATAGTTTCAACCAGCCACATAGATGAACACGATTTGATGAGGAAGAGTCAACATGCTTTTGTAAAGGGAAATCATGCCTCACCAATCTACTAGAGTTCTTTGAGGGGGGGCAACAAGCATATGGACAAAGATGATCCAGTGGATATAGTGTACTTAGGTTTTAAGAACGCCTTTGACAAACGGTCCCTCACCAAAGGCTTTTAAGCACAGTAAGCTGTCATGGGACAAGAGGGATCAGTAACTGACTGAAAGCTAGGAAACAAAGGGTAGGAATAAATGATCAATTTTCTGAATGGAGAGAGGTAAATAGTGGTGTCCCCAGGGGTCTGTACTAGGACCAGTCCTAGCCAACATATTCATATATGATCTGGAAAAAGGGGTAAACAGTGAGGTCACAGAATTTGCAGATGATACAAAACTACTCAAGATAGTGAAGTCCAAAGCAATGAAGAATTACAAAGGGATCTCACAAAACTGAGTGACTAGGCAACAGAATGGCAGATGAAATTCAGTGTTGATAAATGCAAAGTAATGCACATAGGAAAACATAATCTCAACTATACATATAAAATGATGAGGTCTAAATGATCTGTAACCACTCAAGAAAGAGATCTTGGAATCACTGTGGATAGTTCTCTGAAAATATCCACTCAATGTGCAGCAGTAGTCAAAAAAGCTAACGATGTTGGGAATCATTAAGAAAGGGATAGACAATAAAACAAAAAATATCATATTGCCTCTGTATAAATCCATGGTACACCCACATCTTGAATACTGCGTGCAGATATGGTCTCCCCATCTCAAAATATATATATATATATTGATATTGATATTGAAATTGGAAAAGGTTCAGAAAAGGACAACAATAATGATTATGGGTGTGGAACAGCTTCTACATCAGGAGAGATTAATAAGATTGGGAATTTTCAGCTTGGGAAAGAGATGACTAAGGGGGGGATATGAGAGAGGTCTATAACATCGTGACTGGTATGGAGAAAGTAAATAAGGAAGTGTTATTTACTCCTTCTCATAACACAAGAACTAGGGGTCACCAAATGAAATGAATAGACAGCAGGTTTAAAAAAAAACAAACCAAGTATTTCTTCACACAACACACAGTCAACCTATGGAACTCTTTGCAAGAGGATGTTGTGAAGGCCAGGACTATAACAAGGTTCAAAAAAGAACTAGACGAATACATGGAGAATAGGTCCATGACTGGCTATTAGCCAGGATGGGCAGGGATGGTGTCCCTAGCCTCAGTTTGCCAGAAGCTGGGAATGGGCAACGGAGGATGGATCACTTGATGATTACCATTCTTATGTTCCATTCCCTCTGGGGTCACCCGGCATTGGCCACTGTCAGAAGACAGGATACGGAGCTAGATGGACCTTTGGTCTGACACAGTATGGCCATTCTTATGTTCTTAAGTGGGAGCTGAGATCTTCTGAAAATCTGCTCTGAAAAGACTCCTTTGGGTACTGTCCTAACCCTCCCTCCCCCACCCCCCAGTCAAAAAGTTCTTTAATGCCTTGTTTTCACAGGGGAACAAAAAGTTTATTTCAACACTGGTTATCTGGTAAATCCTAGGCTTTTGCTGTGGATTTACCTGGACCAGCTAACACATGTTAATATGGCAGCTGCTCCTGTCCACATGAGGCTTTTAACACTTGTTAGTTAACCTGTGTTAAAAATATACAGTTTTTCCTCATGTGGGCATGGTCTTATTCTTCATCTTGGGTTTTATCCTATCACTGCAACACCTGAGCACACTCCTCTAGATTCCCTTTTCCTTCCTTCACTTTGAAAAGCTTTCCTGGTGTTTCACTTTGAAAATCTGACAACCCTGTGTCTCCCCAACATTTAATATTCACTCTAGGATTGGAAAAGCTCACACTAGCAGCCTATTGCCAAGACCTTGATACACAGAAGAAAGGTGTTAAAAAGATGAGTGATTCAACAAAAAACACAGAGAGCTGTTTTCTTTTTCTTCTTCGCTTGTTTCGTTCAGCTTCATCACATACAGATGATGACTTCAAATACTACTTTTAATGCTAAGATCCCAGTTTTGCTACCCTAAGTCAGAGTGAACTGCCCCTCACCCTGTGCATAAGCCCTGTTGATAATCCACAGGTAGGACACAATCATGAAGCTCCGTGAGGATGCAGTTCTGTCCTGCATTGCCTCATTCAAAACTCCAATGATATTTACAGGTTCTCCTCCTGTGTATAAAGGCTAGGTCATCCAATTAAAGAACAGAAACCAGAACCTAGCTGAAGCTTGACAAATTCAGACTACAAAAAAAATTGCACTTTATTTCTAATCAGAGAGGGTCATTAATCACTGGAACAATTTACTATGGCACAAAGTGGATGGTATCATGGTGGTCCATCACTTGCAGTCTTTAAATCAAGACTGGATGTCTTTCTAAATGATATGCTATAGATCAAAGGGAAGTTAGGGGCTTGATACAGGAATTACTGGGTGAGTTTCTATGGCTTGTATTATGCAGGAGGTCAGATTAGATAAGCATAATGGTGCCTTCCAGCCTTAATGTATATAAATCATGTGATTTAAATTACTAATCACACAGCTCACTATCTAACCCCAAATACTCAGAAGACTCCCCAGTATGAACTGTTTGCCCAAATCATAGAATATCAGGGTTGGAAGGGACCTCAGGAGGTCATCTAGTCCAACCCCCTGCTCAAAGCAGGACCAATCCCCAGACAGATTTTTACCCCAGCTCCCTAAATGGCCCCCTCAAGGATTGAATTCACCACCCTGGGTTTAGGAGGCTAATGCACGAACCACTGAGCTATCCCTCCCCACCAGTCTAGTCTCAATAATGAACAAATAAGGAAAAAGTCACAATCTGTTCAGGGACAATGCACAACCAGAAGAAAACTCCACAAAGAAAATCGCTTGTAATGAGTAGTCAGCCAGTTGTCTGCATTGTTAAACAGGGCTCCTCTTTGGCTATTTGTGCAGGTTACAGAACCCATTAAAGCTCTAAAATGTTGGCAGGACCAAGGTATTACTAAGATGTCTGACAATAGACAGCCAGTGTTTAGCCTGTGATTTGTAGCTGGCTGCTCATATCCCATCAAGGGGTATTTTTATTAGGTGTTTTTGTCACACAGATCTCAGGGAGAGTGTTAACAAAGGGCCCCAAAGTAGAAATGTAATCATGTGGAAAAGCAATACAATTATCCTTTCATGAATCCCTCTCATATCCTGCACATCCTCTCGAGCAGGTGAGATGAGCTTAGAGTAAGAACACATCTCATAAAGCAGTATAATAGCACCACATTGCTCATCTGGCTCTTAAAAGCATAACTCCAAGCCAAATATCCGACTCTAACGCTCCCCTTTGGGTTCATATAATAATGAGGCCATCACCAGAGCATAATACAAAGGATAACAGAAACACATCCCGATCTACTCTCGCTGCGGAATTTAAAATGTATACCTGCTGTTACAAAGTCAGTTAGTCCTCAGCCTTATCCTGGACCTTACAATTTGCAGAGCTTTACGGTGTTCCAAAGGGTTATCATTAGGAGTACTGGGACGAAATTGGGCTATTTAAGGCTATCATTAAAATCTGAAAGATCTTCCAAAAAAAAAAAAAAATGTCAGGAAGACTATTGCTTAACTCATTTAAAACTTGCCAGACAACACATCATGAGAGGAATAATGGTTGTGTGATTAGGACGCTTGACTGGGATTCAGGGGATTTGGGTACAAATTTGTAGCTCCGCCAAAAACTGCCTGTGTGATCTTGGGCAAGTCGCTTCATTTTTCTAGATCTCAGGTCTCCATCAGTTATGTAAACACTTTGGGGCAGGGACTGTGTCCCTGAGGTGTATGTGCCGTATCTAGCACAAAGGGGCCCTGATATTGAATAGAGCGCTTACGGCAACTACAGTAATACAAATTATCATCATCTAAACTAGAGGGAAAAGTTCTATTATGTTATCTAGTCCATTTCCCCAAATAGCACCCAGAGTAAACCCATGATTGTTCTAGTATTTAAATAAAAGAGAATAAACTTGCAATGGGCAAGGGACATACCAGATGATGTTAGGCCTTTTCCACCTCTTTCATCTAACAAAGTCAGAGGGCTTGACATACTTATTTTAATAAGGTGAAGGCCAAATGAGTGAAAAGCTACATCTGCTGAACAGGAAGCAATCTATCGAGGTTTCTACATTACATTCATGGCCATAGTACTTGAATGCCTGCTGGAATAGGTGAGCCCCTACACACAACTATAAACTTAGTGTGGAAACAGACGCTGTAATTTTCTGCATCTTCACTTGAGGATTATGGTTTAAAAAAGAGCAAACTCGAACGTCAGCAGGTCTGTGTGAGATTGGCGGCTGGGAGGATGAGGGAGTCTCGGAGAGAAAGCAGGGGAATTGAACTGCCATGTATAATAAGCACTATTTTCCAACAGGCACCATCTCTCTCTATATATAAATACGTACCTCCGTTTTAAACAGGGCTGATGCTTTTTTCATCATGGCCTTCAGCAGCTATGTTAGCTCTTGAATGTGTGTTTTTAATTTATTGTCTCAGACATACAGTGCTCACAAGAGGTATCCAATGGACATGCCTGCAGATTGAACTCCTTTATTTAGCTACAGCAGAGATACTGCCAGCTTCCTTACGTTGCCTCTCCCCTCTCCAAAACATGCCTCAATCCTGAGCTGGAGGGACCCACTGCAAAGAATGAGAAGATAATTTCATACCAATAGAGGTGCCTGCTGTGCTGCAGATACTTATCAGTTAGGAACTAGATGGAGACCGTAACTCCCTTCACATTGGCCATCCAACAACCAGCAAAGTGACTTTCAGTTACTACCACCTTAGTGGGATTCAAACAAGAATCAATCCTAGGTAATAGGCTCCATATCCAATTACCTTTCCCTAGCCCCAGAACACACAAGAAGCACCTTTAAATAAAATCTTTAGGCAGTAGGACAAAATAAAGGTCCTGGGAGAGCAGCAATTTAAACATGATGGAAAGGACAGGACCTTCAGTAGGTAAGGAACATGTAGCAACTCCCTGATGGATGTCACGCTGTGATTCGCCCTTAGTGTTCTGCAGAACTTTGCTTTCTAAACCTTCAGTCGAATCAGGGCTTCCCACTGGAAGCAATAGCATTTCAAACACTTAAGATTTTTCATCAGAAACTTGGGAAAAACAACGTGTTCTAGTTCTTTTGCCCTTTCATCTCTGGCATAGTTTCTCACTTGCCTCTTGCCAATTTCTCACGTGCTATCCCTAAATCGGCAAATCAAGGCAGTAACTCGGGACGTTTATCGGGGGTTAAATGAGTTCATTGGGTTTACCGCTGCCCATTTCACCCCTTTTGCCCCCTTAGATTTACCCTTTGAAAAATGCCATCCCCCTTATCAGCAGCTGGCAGCCAATTTTAATTTTAAGCTGAATTGTAAATACAGCTGAATAACCATCTCCAAGAGAATGCAGGCAGGGTGTGCGGGGGTGTTTTCTACACATCAGTGTACTCATCGAGTCTGTACAGAACACACCCATCTGCTCAGGAACACGTGAATTTTGCTCAGCCCTGGTATCAAGACAGACTCAGGGCTCTGAACTCCTGGACTTTGCCATCTGATTTCAATATTAGGTGGAGACTATTCTTCTTTTTACCTGTTCCAGACCACTTTAAATGCAGGACCTGTTAGTAGTAGCAGTAGTAGTAACCCAGCCTTTGGTGGAGTGCTGCTCTCTTCCCAATGTAAACTGCAGTCATAATTCACTGATGCTCTGGGAAACAAAGCAATAGCAATTGTCATTCAGCCTATGGCATTAAGGTGGCGGGAGGGAGGGGAACAGCATTTCACCAAAGGATACAGAGGTATTTACAAATGCTACTGTGAAAATAGACCACGTTTCAATCCATTTACTTTCAATTCCCATTTCATAGCAGATGGAAGAGCTTTTCAGCCAAGAAATTAATTTGCATCCAGAAGATCCGGGGAGGGGGAATGAGGAAGGGAAGGAAAATCAGGACTGATCTATTAGCTCTTGTGTTGTCCTAGGAATCATGATTTTCATAAAGCAATTGGAAGTGGATCAGCTTGAGCCAGGAGAAAGAGGTAGGTGATTGGGGTGGAACGTCAGATGCTGTATATTTCAATGTATGAAGGCTTAGTTTATGGTACCTTCTGGGTGTGAAGAAAGCAGATTTAAAAAATATAAATGACAGAAAATGGTTAGAAACATATCCAGCCTGTTACTGAAATCTTTCAAAAACAAACAACCAACCAACCCATCAATATCAAAGCAGGAGCTGAATGACTTGCAGGTGCACCTGTTGTCCCCTCTAGCTTTACATCAAACTCTAAAGTGTCAAGCTCTCTACTGATGCCCGCTGTGAAATTAGTTGGAGTCCTCTACCAGTGCACACATTACCACCACCACAATTTGTAATTTCAATACTAAGGCGTGAATGGGTATGAAGAGTGAACTACCCTCAGCACCTGTCCCAATTTATCTTTGTATTTAGTATATATGGCACCTAGTGTAGTACCAGCTTGCACCCTCATCTAACAAAAAGACTGATACTAAACAAAACTCTTCCTCTACCCTCTTCTCCTGCAGGAATAGTTTGAAAGGTAGCAGATTTCTTTTCTTTCCCTTCACTTCCCTCCTATGTACAAGCATTCTGAAAGGTAATGGGAAAGTTTAGTCAAAGTAAGGAACTTTGCATTTCATTCTGAATGCGAAGAGGCCCAGGTCATTCTTATCTACTGCAGGAGCAAGTTCCATAGTCTAGATCGGGGATCGGCAACCTTTCGCACGCAGCCCGGCCGAGCCGGCTTGTTTACCTGCCACGTTCAAGAGTTCAGCTGATTGCGGCTCCCACTGGCCTGGAGCGGTGAACTGCAATTCGCTGAACCTGCGGACGTGGCAGGTAAATAAACTGGCTCGGCCCACCAGGGTGCTTACCTTGGCAGGCCATGTGCCAGAGGTTTCCGGTCCCTGGTCTAGATCCAACTCCAGGGGAAGTTTTGTCTCCTACATTCAGAAGTCTCCCCCTATTGGTCAGTTTCATGGTTCTAATAGAACTTGGCTGACATGGGTGGTCACAGAGGAAGAGGTGTGACCTCCAGGTAGCTGGGGTGAATCCTATGGAAGGCTTTGAGTATCAGGACTGAGACTGAATTGGACATGGTATTCTCATTCCTACGGGTGGTCCCTGTTGGTAAGGTTTAAGGCACATGGTAGGAATAGTTTGTAGAAACCTGTCTTGCTGGTATCCATGGTGTACCTAGGTCCTATCAGTACTATAATCCCATCCCATCAGTGCTGTAATCCAAAATCGTTGTGCTGGACCAAGTCTTTGAAATGCTGGATAAAGGAAAACTTTTGTGGTGAAGAAATAAAATATTTAACACACTAGACAAACTGAATGTCAGAGAAGGGAATAGTGCTGAATTCTAAAAGTATATAACCCACTCTCAGAGCTTAAAGGCTTTATTTTGGAAGCACTTCAAATATCACAGTATTAAATGGAAGTGGAAAAAAACTCCCACACAAGGTAATATTGTTTAAATAATACACTCTATTTTATTTTGTCTTAAAATAGTTTAACCTTTATGCTACAGGCTTGTTTCAAAAAACAGAAGGTCTCATCTTGCACCAAAAATATATATATATTTATTTTTATATATATATATATCTATATAACACTCTTATTATTATTTTTTCCTCCAAAGACCATTAAATACTAGATGGAAAATTAGAACTAAATAATGAGTGTCAAGAACCACCAAATTATTTTTTCACTAGAGTTGCACATTTGAAACATTAAATTCTAAGCAATGATTTGTCTCCACTGCAGAAGATTCCAAGTTCAAACGCTAGAACTGCTGAACCATAAAGGGCTTAAGACAGTGCCCAGTAAAGTCAATGGAAAGCCTCCGATTGCCTTCAGTCGGCTTTGGGATCAGGCCCCAAGTGCATTTGTTCTTAGCCATACAATGGCTAACATTTCACTTTCCTGTCGAGAAGAGCAAAATTGTCCAGGCACCATTTGCGCTCTTAAAAAAATCCCCCAGAACGAAAGAAGAAATACTTCCTAGCTATCCAGTGATTGTGGTTTTTAGATCACTACCCTTTAACATTTGTTAAAAGAATAAAAGAAATATGTAGTGTTTTAAATAAAAGAAAACCAGCATCAGACTAAAATACATGATTTGTTTAAAACAAACACAGTGCACAATTGAAGGAAGTTTGGTTAGGATGCAGTCATTTTTATATATACATGGAAGTCACATCATATACACACTGAGAAACAGAAAGTCTGTTTGCAATTTTTTAAATGGAAGGACTACAAATGGGTCCCTGCAGCTTTCTTAGAAACTGATCTTTTAAAGACAACTTCATGAAACAGTAAAAAGCAGCCACACTAAATCATCTTTCTCAGTTAACGTACAACATGGTGCTAATCTGCTAAAATGATGGATGAGTTATGTAATTAACCAATTAGGAAAAAAGATCAATAGTCACTATTAATATAGTGTACCAATATTACAGGACAGTTCTCTATTGCGATGAGTATGGATTCCATTCACTACACTCCCTCCAACCCCCAAACAAAGAGACCAATTACTAGAAGCACCAAATACATCTTACAGGTTATGGTCATGCAACACGCTGATCACCATTTAATGTTTTAGAATCTTTTAAAACAGAACATAAATCCTTTACCTAGTTGCTCTTTAAAGTGCAGTCACAACCTTTCCACTTTTTGAAGCAAAGCAAACTGTTTACTATTAACAATACTAGAAACTTTTTTTTTTGACAAATCTGTGCTACCAAAGGCAAAATTCTTGTCCATACAGCAAATTTTTGGAAGCCACCCTGCACTCTTGCAAACTGACACCAAGTCAACCAGATCAGGACTCATGGTGTCCTTTCTATTTGCTGTGTAACCCTATCTGGTAAAAATTCTGTGTTGGAACTGTAGAAAAATTCCACTACAAGCATTCTGAATACAAAAGGACACATTTCAATTGCACAATAGAAATGTAAAGTGAACATCCTCTTCTTTTGAAGTTTAGTCTTTGGTTTTTACCTTGAACAGGAGCCAGTGAGTGATTACGGGCTACTTCTACTTACTATAGGGACTAATGCTTACTAGAGTGTCTAGCCCAATTGATTTCACTGTGGTAAACACCCAGCTTTGGTAGGTAAGTGTTTGCAAGATCAGACCCTAAGAGAGGTTCAAACACAAGGATAGAAAACATGACCTAAGAATAGGCAAATGGGGCAAAACTACTTAAAACCAAAGGATAAGCGTAGGTCCTGATCCTGCAAAGTACTTAAGCGCATTCACAGATTTAAGCATTTGAGTAGCCCTGTTGATTTCAATGGGGCTACTCTGGTGCTTAAAATGACACATCTGCTTAAGTGCTGTGCTGGAATGGGGCCTGACAGAGTAAATTTTTGGAGAAGATGATTGAAGGAAAGAGGTGAAGTACAAAAGGAACCTTTCAGAAGGAAGATTGAGAGGCATGGTTTTAAAAAAAAAAAAAGCAGGATCCTATAATGCAAGGGATTCAGATCCCTTTAAAATGGGCAGGGATGCTGGGTCTTTTTATTAATATTTTCTTATGCTTTTGTGCTGATCAGCTGCTATCAAGTCATTGCTATTTGGAAAAAAAAAATGTAACATGCTGTGGCAAATGACTAGTAAAACACTGTAGCCAAGAAAGACAGATGACACAGCACTGAACAGAATGTAAACTATAAATTACATAGAAAACAACAAACCTTTAATTAAGAAGACCAGTGCACATGTTATGGGCCTTTCTATAAAAACGACAGTCCTGCTGGTGAAGAAACCAAATCAAATTGGGTAAATACCGTTGGTCCAATTTTCAGAAGGGCTGAGCACATAGTTCTACTGAAATCAATGGAGGGGGCTCAACGCCTCTCAAGATCAGATCACTGTCTGTGATGTTCACACAGCAAAAACACTAGCTTCTGCAAACAATCAATTTACTGGTAAATTAAAATCATTTTGATATCAGTGGTGGGAGAGGATGGGAGCGTGTATCTGTCTGCACAATTATTTCTTTAGATTAACACACACAATGCATAACGGTAGGTGTCATTTAAATTCAGTGCTATCAAGTTTTCATACTAGGAAAAATCCACCTTTGAGAAGGTAAAATATTTGAAGCGATATTAAAATGACACTGCATTCTGATGGAAAAGGAAGTTCTCCAGGAGTTTGAAGTCCACAGGCTGCTGAAGCTGAAGCTAAAACAATGAACTTCCGTGCCATAAAGAGGGGAAGGGATCGAGGGCAAAAACACAGTGACATTGCATTACAGTAGATATTTGCGTCTGGTATCCTCGTCCAAAGTGAGATCAACTACTTCTGGGGGTGAAGACCAATTCTGCTGGGGGGCCACCGCTGTCCATGACTGTGTTTGCCGAGTGCTAATGTACTGCGAGCCTGAGCCATGCTTCCAGGAAGAGACACTCTGAATCACACCTCCCCTAGGATGGGCACACCTGCAACAAAGCGAAGAGCAAAAGCATTAACACTACTGTCAACTCCCCATACAAGATCCTTAGTTGCAATATTTCAAGGTGTTAATCTGCATCCAATTAACAGGTCTCTTCAAAATTTGCTCGCGCCTTTTTCCATTTGTGGAGTCCATGAAGACCTGCCAACATGACTTACTACAGATTTTATACACACACACTGAACAGTAAACCCTTGAAGCTGAGCTTACAAAAATCACAAACAATGTAAAGCCTAGAATGCAATTTCCCTGCACTCAGTTACTGAAATACAAAGGATCAAATTCAGCTAGTAGAAGTGAGTGAAGCTCCCAGGAAGTCATGTGTGCACAGCTCCCAATATTACAGGGAGAATATGCTCCATAATGTGTAGCATTGTGTACTGTTGAGATAACTGCATTGTACTGGGGGGAAATCAGGTATTTTTTCTGCTGGGAATTACAGCCATTAGTCTTTTTACAGAAGAAATTTTTCAATAGGAGAAACCTTCATGAAAAAAAAAAACTGTATGAGACCAGATTCCCATTAACAGAGAAGATGATACGTGCCTTATAGCAATTACAGTAGACATCTACCTATGTTTTGTACAATTTTTTTTTAAATTAAGCCATTATACTTTATTTCCTTTGGAGCCCAGTGGGCCAGCATACCTGTATTATATTCACTGCTTTGTATTATATTCTGCTTTATTATATTCAACAGTATTGCAAGGAACCTACAGGCTTGTATCTTGTAAGACATTGGCTTCAGCAGTTAGCATGAGGATTGAGGCCTACAAACTTTGGCATAGATAAATTTAGGTAACTCGTTAGTTTTGGGGAACTGGCAGTAAAGAGTAGGGGGGATTGGGTCTATAATGACATCAGCCAACAATAGAAACACGCACCAACTTTTGGAAGGTTTTGGACAGAACATCCAACCGCAAGAGTGCCATGGCAATGAACTGACCTACCTGATGAGTTAAAATCATAAATATACTAACCTATAGAACCTAACATTGGTAAGGGGAGGAAATACAAATAAGGAAGAGGGGAAAAACTCCTACTGAATATGTATTAGACATGGTAACGTCGGCGTAACATTATAAAATTGGCATCCCAGCATGTGGTCAATTGGGGGAGGGGGGGAGAAGATGTAGCCCTTGGGAGGGGCCAGAATGATGGCCACTGGTGAAGATGACGAAGGTGATGGTGATGAGGAAGATAACGGCTAACATTTCAGGCTCTTCTGCAAGGGATGGTGTGAGTATGGATGTTCAGATTTACTTTCTGTATTATCTTTATTTACCTTACTGAGTTAGAGTGTGTGTGATTTTGCTAAGTGTATTAATAGATTATTTATTTGTTAATATAAGAGTTCCTATAATGTGAGTGTTACACCTGTGCACATTGGGGTTCCCAATTATATAATAATTTTAATAATATAGGGCTTGATCTTGGGAAAAGAACCTGTCTAAGCTTAAGGTGATAAATGGGCATTCTTATTCATAATCGATAGCATCAGGCTACAGATTGGAGCCCGAACAGGGACCCCAAGGGCATACAGCCATAATCTCCCTACCTGGCATAGGTAAACTCACCTCTGGTAAAAATCTAAATTAAAATCTAGGTAAACTCTCAGTCACAATTTGGTTCCTGTCAAAAACACTCATTGTAACTCACCAGGGACTTCCTCTTTTTCCCCTCAGCTGTTGTTCCTCTTTTCTAGTTCTTTGCCTCTAGTCTACTATTTCTGCTTTTCTTAGCAAGAGTGGGGAGGGTATGCCCTCCTGGAGGACAGTAGTAACACACACCCACATCAAAACAGAGGAGCACTCGATTTCTTGACCATCAGATTCTCTTGGCATGCCAGAGGCAATGGAGGACAATGGGAGGTAACCACTTGTCTCCCACCATTAGATGCCCATGGAAATTGTAACTGTGTAAGGCTGCAAGTGGGTGATGTGGGACATCAGCCTGATTACACTCCTCACTGGGTATTACTGACGAGTCACTTGGGTTTAGAATCAAGCAAGGAGGGGATTCCTTTATACACGCGTTAAGGGGGCTTTGTAGACTGGTTGTAATTTTGAGGTACCTATAAGAATTGCAATGGCAATTGCATTTGGCCCAATGACCCACACTTTGAGGTGGTGCCAAGAGGCTGCAGCAGCTCAGAACTTGTACAGTCTGGGATACCTTATTTTAGTCCCCTCAGCTCTCCCGGGCTGAGCCCGGATCCATCTATTAGCAGCCTCCCCCGTGCTGCTCTGTAGGTCCCAACTGGGTAATTACCTCTCAATCAGCTAAGAGCACATTAGCCATCGAGGGAAGAGAGAGGGAGCAGAACCCCCATCCCCTCCACTTTTCTTGAGATTTGTTCAAGTAATTGTTGAAACCAGTTAAGGGGTTAATTATTTAAGGAGGGACGCTTCTACATATGTACAGTGCTAAGTGCTTATTGTGCAGAGTTAGGATGAAGCTAGCTAGTCAGATTTAATTGAGCTTGTTTGAAGTAGGAGTTGAAGGTAAGTGTGGTAGAGTCAGCTCAAAAGTCCGGTTGTGGTTGACCAAAACATAGCATACAAACAAAGATTATGGAGGAGGTTTCATACTAATGCAACATTTCCAGGCTATTTTTTAATCACCCTAACTTGCGGGTTTGTTCATATATCTAATGTAACATAACTAATGCTTGTCAGGGGGCAATGATTCAAATGGAGAAATGAGAAGCAATAAGACGGTAAGCAGAGCTGTAAGTATAAACCCAACTTCCACCAAAGCAGGGTGATAAAATCCCAGCAGGCTAAATAAAACAGTAATATAAAGGAATGGTTGAATAAGAAGCATCAAAGGAACAAGGGAAAAACCCTGACTTACCAGAAAATACCAAAGCTTCATCTTAGAGACCTTGTAACTATGCATTTAGCCCATACCCTGTAATCCACCAAGACAACAGGCTCTGTGCCTTTAACCTGTAATTCTAAGTAACCTTCAGCAGCAAAATCACTCAGGCTTTGACCAGCAACTAACATGTTGCTGAAAGGGGAAGTACTTCTGCACTCTGTGCTTGGGAGGAAAAAGGGAAGTAGGAAAAGAAAATTGCTTCTAACTTGAATTTGGCAGAATATTAAAAAGTAGGGACTCATAAAACATCTAATTTTATACATATACACACACATATATACCATATGTATATATACCAATTGTGTGTGTGTGTGTGTGTGTGTACGTACACACACACACATATATACCATAAATTAAGAGATAAGGTTCAGCATCCTTTAGACATGCTAGACATAACCTTGCCTAAATGTGCATGTACCAAGTAAAGCAAACTCTGTTTAACTACTCCTCTAAGTGGTGGGGGAAACAGTGCATAAGAATGGCCATACTGGGTCAGATCAAAGGTCCATCTAGCCCAGTTTCCTGTCTTCCAACAGTGGCCAATGCCAGGTGCCCCAGAGGGAATGAACAGAACAGGTAATCATCAAGTGATCCATCCCCTGTTGTCCACTCCCAGCTACTGGCAAACACAGGCTAGGGACACCATCCCCACCTATGGTGGCTAATATCCATTGATAGACCTATCCTCCATAAGAAAAAGAAAAGGAGTGAGGTAACGACTTTAGAGAATAGTCAAGCATCAAGTATTTATACTGTTTTGTGACTTGTGTGTTTGTATTAGATATATTCCTAATTTAACTGATGAGTTGTGCATTATTATTCCAAAAATAGGTATCAAGTTAGCTGCAATTTCAGACCTACCCAGCATGGTAAAAGAAGTCAGCAACATATTATCTTTCTGCTTCACATAGGAATTATTCTTTTAAGGAACTATCAAAGCCTCTCACAAGTGACAGGTAGAAAACTTTGCTACCACAATATAAATCATGATTATTTTTGGTCCTAATTCACAAAAATAAAATGTTGAATTTATCTAATTGCAATTTCCCCTTTATATTTCCTAAATAAAGGATGTGTTAATATTTTTCTTTTTCGCTCATTTCTGTTTTAATCTAAGATTTAAACATTGAAGAAAAGCAAGCTCCTGACTAAATCTTTAAACTTATTTTACAGACAAACCAAGGATGTAAACCCAGGACAATTAATAAATTTCAACCCTTAGGTTTCCTGGACCTGCTCTGAACAGCAATATTTAATCCACTGGTGGTATGGTTTGTGGTATGTTGGGATTACTTGTTTGGATTTATTTTTATGTTTTGTGTCACATGACTAGGTTATGATTTTTCATACTTTTGTTTCTATTGCAACAACAATCTTTTTGGTGCAAAGGTGTAAACAATAATATTATCAGTAAAACATTTTTCTTTGTGGTACCACACTATTTCAGTATTAGAATTAAAATCTAATTACAATTGGTGTGTCCCTATATGATAGCTGGGGTGGTTCAATCTTTGCAGAAATCAGTCAAAGATTGGTATATTTATCTCAATGAACAATTTAATTTTTACACACACACACACACACACACACGCAATTTTGATTTGGAGTTTGTCAGGCAACGTGGCCAGTTTGGCAGAACCCAGATTAAAATTCAGAAGTTCATTGAGCAAATCACCATCATGCTAATATAGGATCACTAGCTATCTTACAGCTACAATGCAGCAGTCTTATGTCCCAACGGTTTGTTCAGGGAAGCACCTGGCCAATCACGTGCAGACTCTCAAGCTCCAGTGTTTGTACCATGTGAAGGAAGCAAAGAAAACAGACTTTGCTGTAAACCTCCAAATGATGACCTCTAACGCTGAAGTAACTGCGATCTGGAGTCAATGGCAGCAGCTTGGTATAGGACACTCTTTGGTGCACTGGTATCATCTTCAAAGCCATATGATTTTGTCCCCAAATGACAATTTACTGAACTTGGGGAGGACTAATCATCATGGAACAGTACTGAATTTATTGCCTGAACTGATGGTATCAATGTAAAAATGTATTAGAAAACAATATGTACAGTAACTCCTCACTTAATGTAGTTATGTTCCTGAAAAATGGACTTCAAGCACTCACGGTGGCTTTTCCATCAGTTTTCTCCAATCTTTAGGAGTTCTGTATATCTACTAAAGGTTCATTATAAGAAGTTTGGAGCTCTAGCTAAATCTAGAATTTTTTTAAGAAATGCCTTTAATAATAATTTACAAGACAAGACAATGGCCACAGAAAGTATCTCACGATGCTTGAGTCTGCAAGATCATAATAGCTATGGTGCATCGTTCCAGTGTAAAATGACAGTCCCCTGGGCTTGTCTATACTAAGTGTTAAATCAGCGCTGCTGCAACTGATGCAGCGGTGTCAATTTAGTGCGTCTGGTGAAGACACAATGAGTCAAAGGGCGAGTGTTCGCCCATCAACTTCAGTACTTCACCTTTCCAAGAGACAGAAGGTAAGTCAGCAGGAAAGCATCTCACACTGACATAGCGTGGTGTAGACACTGTGTTAGGTCGATGTAAGCTACATTGCTCGGGACACTCCAGAGTGACGTACCTTATATCGACTTAAGCGCCAATGTAGACCTGACCTTTGGGACCTATGCAAAACTAAAAGGTAACTTTTCACCCTGAAGATGACAAAAATCTAGCTATAGATTACTACGTGGAAATGATTCTTAAATAAAATTCATATCCTTGAACAAATCACATACTTCTGTCAACTGCAGAAGGTTCAATCAAACATTAGCTCAAGAAACTTGCTTGACAACCTGAGCGTAAGGTGAATATATCATGAAGTAAATGCAACAAAACCAAAACAGAAAAGGAGGAACAGGAGGAGGATTTATTTCTTAAATACATGCATGGTAGGAAATCCATTCAACAAAATTAAACAAAAGAACAGCACATAACTACCAAAAGGATTCAGTGCTCTAACTAAATGCCAAAGAGATTCTAAATGTAATCAAATCACTAGAATCTAAACCACCACAAATGAAAGACAAATTTAAGTTTCACAGCCCACACCAATCCAGCAACACTACAGAGTATGGAGCAGAGAAATATAGTGCGAACAACAGAACTGAATCCAATCATACAAACTAAGCATGCAAAAAAATACTGATCAAAAATCTAAAACCTTTTCAACATGACAACCCTGACAGAAGCCCATCAATACTTCATAACTGCAAGCCTAGACCTGCAAGAGAAATAAAATTCTAAATAGGAAACAAAACAACCAAAAGGTGCAAGTTTCAAACAGAACTGATGAGAGATGGTCTCCCCAAGACGCAAAATAGTTATAAGCACAAAGAAAAACACAGCTGAGGATGACTTAAGAAAAACAAGCTGGAAAAACAACATCCTCTCTCCTTCCTTTCTGAAGTGCAGGAAGCATTTCCACATTAGCAAGCCTATGTCCACTAAAACTAACTTTGCACTAGCAATTGTGCATTGAATTTAGAAAGGTTTGCATTTTAAGTATTACTGAGGCAAACAACTTAGAAAGTTAAAAAAAGAGAAAGGGATGAAACATGAACGTAATTTCTGTTAGCATTTACATAAACAAGTAGTGGAGGACAAATAAATTTAATTTACAATGGAGGAGAAAGGTCTTCTAAGTATACAGAAACCATGTATTCCAATGGCTCTCAAATGTTTTCACGGGTGACCCCTTTCACATGCAAGCCTATGAGTGTGAGCCCCCTTATGAATTAAACACACAAATATATTTAACACCATTATAAATGCTGGAGGCAAAGTGGGGCTTGGGGTGGAGGTTGACAGTTCATGACCCCCCAGGTAACAACCTCATGACCCCCTGAGGGGTCCCGACCCCTAGTTGGAGAACCCCTGATGTATTCCAAGTGAGATCGTCTTTAAAAGAATTATCAATATTCCATAAGATAAGGCTCAACCTGCACACAAAATGTCATCCGTCTGTCTCTCATCTCCCTCCAATCCCACAGGACTAGGCTGTGCCTCAGTCTTATGGCATCAGACTGAGTAAGGCCTCCTGCATGACTACAAAGGACTGAGATCTTGGGTAATGCATATTTCATACATCCCTCCTCCCACCAGCACACAAGTGGTGAAGGAGCAAAAATGAATAAAGAGTAGGTGGAGCCAGGATTCTACCGCCCTACCCGCAATATCAGACAGCAGAGCTATGCATGCTCCAATCGTGGACAATAACGACTGATTTGTTTTCCCAATTTAGCTTCCCAGAATATAGCAAAGTTTCTATGTGGGCCTCAATCTGTTAATTACTTCATCATACCTGAAATTAAATAAATAAATAATTGGAGATATACCAATCTCCTAGAACTGGAAGGGACCTTGAAAGGTCATTGAGTCCAGCCCCCTGCCTTCACTAGCAGGACCAATTTTTGCCCTAGATCCCTAAGTGGCCCCCTCAAGTATTGAACTCACCACCCTGGGTTTAGCAGGCCAATGCTCAAACCACTGAGCTATCCCTCCCCCCAGATTCCCTAATCACTTCAAGCAAAACACACTGTTTTAAGTAAACATATAAAACAAAATTAACTACCAAAAGATAGATTTAAGTGATTATAAGTAATAACGTACAATAGATTATCATAAGAAATAAAACAAAAACACAGTCTGACTTGTCTCAATTGGACAGGATTTGAATCTCACCCTGTTAGATAGTACAAACAGTCCACCGAGCTTCCATACACAAGCAGGCTTCATTCTTTCCCGCCTGGGACCCCTTTTCCCCAGTTCAGTCTTTGTTCCTCAGGTGTTTGTAGATGTTGTCTTATGGGGGGAGGGAGGCCAAGTGGTCATGTCACCTTCCCCATTTATAGTTTCTTCCATGTGGAGGAAACTTTGGTTTCAAGCCAAGCCCCAAAGTACAATTTGTGAAAAAGTACACACAATGAGATGAAGCTCAGTATCACATGATTTAGTCACATGCCCTTGCATGCTTGGATGAGTAGTGGCAGCCATTACCTATATTTTGGCTGAAGCATCCCCAGGAAAGCTTATTAGGTGAGGCCAAACTTTTCCCATGGCTCACTGTCTTTGCTGATGAGTCATTACCTTGGATGCCCCTTCGCAATGTGCTAGCTAGACTGGATGTAACCAAACTTTGGGGGTGTTACCCAGGAGCAAACACATTTGAAATACAGATGCATAGTCAACTCCAGATACAAAAATGATACATGCATACAAATAGGATAGTCCTTCAGCAAACCATAACTTTTCCATTGACCCCTCACATGACATATTTTGTACAAGATGCATCATAATTATATCACTATGGTGAATATGAAGTGCAGTGTCATAGTAAAAGCAGCAAAGAGTCCTGTGGCACCTTATAGACCAACAGATGTTTTGGAGCATGAGCTTTCGTGGATGAATACCCACTTCGTCAGGTGTCACAGTGAGCATCCTGACATCTATCACATTGACCATGCAAGTATTTAAAGGTCAATGTTCTTAAAATGGCGAATTAAATCAAATATCCAAGAAACCATTTCAATACTGAAATGCAGTAAGTGCACATTTTTAAGGGCACCGTGTACATACATGGTGGAAGCCCTTAAAAACACCTATTTTTTTTGTAAGCCTATTAGTGTGCTCAGTTGTACATGGATTAAACATGTGACATCAGCATCAAGTGTACCTAGCCTATCAATATATTTGATATAGAAATCACATGTGTAATCTGTGTACATCTGAAAATATGAATCGGCTAAAAATGATAGGCAACTCTGATATCACGACGATAGGTAGAGCATACGAACCTAAATAAAACAGTATATATTTCGCATGTTTGGCACTGGTTATGGCTGAAGAACTGTAACATCAGAAGTATGGCAGCATTTTCCTTTTTCATTTATTTTGGCTATTTAAAGAAAAAATATAAGTACCTTGCATGTTCTTGAACTCCCACAATCTCTACTTCACTGTCAGAAGAGGCAATATTAATTTCTTCATTGATCTGTGCATTGCCAGAAGAGGTTCTCTCACTTGCTAGGAAACCTGGATCCAGATGACCTGCATAGAAGAAAAAATGCAAACAGAACCTGAGCCTAAATAACTCAGGAAACCAATGCTGAAAGATACATCCCATCAAACTAACCACAAATAATCAATGAATTTAAGTTAATCTATTAGATCACTTATCAGATCATCTCACGCAACCTTCTCCTACTGCAGGACTGGTTGATACTGTATATTGAAGTGATTTGTCCAGTCTTGTTTTGAATGATTCAAGTGATAGGGCTGTTGCGCAAAAGGTCGTATTCAATAACTGTTATGAGAGCTTTCCAACTCCAGAAATAATTAGATTCTTCACCTATAGTACTTCAAAAGTGCCTTAAAAGAAAGACTGCGCCTGACCAACCCTCAGGTAAAGCCAAATGAAGGCCAAATTATGCCTTATCTTAGAGAAAAGAAAGTTCCTTCAAGTCAGTTACTGAAGTAGCAAGAGGGAAATTTACAACTGTTTTCATTGTACCTTTTCTTAAGATTAAGCCATTTACTCTAAGAACTATTTTTGAATGCAACTTCCAGCACAAGCAATGAATGCATGAAAACCACTAGACAAGGAATTAGCAGTGCCATAGTCATAAGCCCAAGCTCACCCATTACTCAGAAAAAGAAACATTACTGTGAATAAATCAAGAATCACAGGTTAAGAAGAATAAAATCTTCTGTGGTGTTTCCGGTTTATTTTTTAAAAGCCAGGGAAAGAGAACGGGAAATCGTGCAATAAAAAAAATCAACACAAACCATCAGTCCCTTCTTCATGCAGCTTAAACCCTTAAACTCCAACATGTACAAAAAGTAACGAATAAAAGTAGTGTAGCTCTTCTGTCGGCAGAGTGCTCTCTCCCTGATTCTAGAAAACAAATTTCTCTCTCACATGAAACTAGCCTAGCCCCTCTATAAGCTAACTGCCAGTACCTCAGATCAGTGAGGCCCTCTTAGGTGGGACTCTGAAACCCCTGATAGGATTCCATCCCAGGTCCCTGTGCCATTGTCTTGCTGGACAGGACTTCCCTTAGGAGCCTGCTGGAGAGGGGTGTGTAATGGCAAAAGGCTCTCTTCCAGGATATGCCAAATGTTCTGTTCACTGTCACAGACTAACAGGAAGTTACAGTATAAATAGTTTTTCTGGTGACTGATGAGTGAAAGCGTTAGAGAACAGGATACATTCTGCTACCTCTTGCCTATCAGTGAAATCCAGCCAAGGTCAGAAGAGGCTTTTTCCACATGAGGCTGTCTGGTGGTTTAGGAAGTGAGTTGGTGATCTCTGCCTAACTGCCACTGGCCACATCATAAAAACCATCATCACAATTGACCCTTATTAGTATCAGCAGAGAGAATGAACATGGAAACGGAACTACTCTCTTGCCCACAGAGATGGTCTCTTTCTAACAGAGTCAAAGCAGAGGGGTTGGAAGTGAGGACAAACTTTCACTGCTGTTATCTCTGTGTATCTGCTATGCGGATGATGAAAATATTGGTCAAAAGAGTACTTTGTCCTTAGATAGAACTGAATTCATTGGGAAAGGATTTGAGAGGAAACATGATGTTAAATACAAGAGGTAGTAGTAGTTGTTAATCATAATACTATTGTAGTTATCAATTTCTAGTTACAAAATTCAGATATTTAAAATACAGATGCCCGCTGAGAACATAAAATACAGTCTGAAAAATACAGAATTGGCAATGGACTCTCCTGAAATGCATCTCCTGTAAACAAACACTATCAGAGAATCTTTTAGAAAAACATTCATGAAAAGATCAGCAGGTGTATACTGTTTAAAGAACAACTTTTCTGTATCATTCACTGGACATTCACTTGAGTGGTTCAAACAAACAAACAATAAGGATGTTTTAAAAGCTGTTTTACATACTGTGCCAGACACCACATTGCCATGACACAGTAGGTCCTAGCTTTGAAGTGGAAAACACTAAATGTTTAGCATAATTTAGTGAAGAGATGTTAGTCAGGTGTAGAGAACCACAAAAAATACCTAAAATAGATACCCCACCAAAAAAGCACTCAGGTGCTTTGGCGATAAGTTCTCTAGAAAAGTCATCTATCACCAGTGAGTGCTCCAAGGGAAGTTAAAACCTGCATCTCTTTTTAGTGCATACTGGTGAGTTGGGAGAGGTTGGGCAGCCTTGAAGGAGACTGCTTGCTTTTCCAACTGCCTGAGGAAACAGCTGGTTGTTGCACTAGCTGCACTATACAGTGGGAGTGCCGTTCACCCAGAGGAAAAGCACTCAGATAAGAAGGGAGGGGTGTGTTTACATCTAGCTTGGCTGAACATCTGCTAAACGGACAGAGGAGGGGGAAGGGACATGATAACTTCTAGTATTTGAAAAGATCTTGAGAAATGGTTACACATTAGGGTGATGCAACGAAAGGGTGATTAGGAAGAGCAGGTTTAGGCTGGACACTAGAAAAACTTTCTAATGAGATTCTATTAATTGTAAAGATCTCCATTAGACGGTGGAATGACCCCTTCGTGAAGCACTGGAAGCAATATCACTTGAGATATTTAAAACTGTTCTAGACAAAGCACAACAGCAGAGAATACACTGAAGAAAACAACCCTACACTGGGAACAGGGCTGACTTCACTAGATGACCTAATCAGTCTTCCATCCTCAACTTCTATGATGTTATTTGAATGTCCACTTGACCATACCCACTCTGATCCAACCTTCCTGATCACTGCTTTTGGGAAGTGAGGGCCGTCGCCTTGGCGCAGCCTCTGATCATATCAGAAGGGGTATGAAAGCGCTGGGCTCAGATGTGGGATGGGGCCTGCCATCTCAAATAAAATATGAAGATAAAAGATGACTTGTCAGCTGAACTTTAAATGAATAGCAGCTAAGGCCAACTACTTTGATCATTCAAGTTCAACTGAATAACCCTTGACAATTGTTACCAGGCTGTCAGAACTTCTGAGTATTTTGTTATATATATTTCATATGTAATAAAGTGGCAGAGCACACTGTGAAGCATGAAATGGAAGTGCTAAAGAATAGGGCTATATATTACCATGGCTCAGCAATTCACCCAAGAAAGCATGATTAGGACAGCAAATATGAGAAAATATTACAATGAGAAGCTTGGGTACAGGTGAGGATTGAGGTGCAGAGGCAGACTTGAATAGGCAAACTCTTATAGACACAAATGTCATGCCTAGGCTGTTAGTTTCTCACTTTCACAAGCATCAAACTAACACACACAGAAGGTATTTTGTTTACCCTCCAAGATCAGCACTTGCAGAACAACCCAAAGTATTTGCATCCCCATCAAAGAGTTTTTACCACTTCCTAGAAGACATTTTCCATTTTAACACAGAGAAAGCTTCTCATATAAGCCCACAATGTATGATCTACTGGACTTGAACTACTTCAATGGAGGATCTAGGTTTTTTGGCAAGCACAGTGCAAGCATTTATCCAAAGAAACCCAAAGCTTTTAGAGTATGTCTACACTTACCAGGGATTGACACTGAGGCGATTGATGCACCGGGGGGTAGATTTAGTGGGTCTAATGAAGACCCGCTAAATCGGCTGCAGATCACTCTCCCATAGATTCCAGTACTCCACCAGAATGAGAAGCATAAGGTAAGTCGATGGGAAAGTTTCTTCTGTCAACCCAGTGCAGACACTGCAGTAAGTCGACCTAACCTACATTATTCACGTAGTTGGAATTGCGTAACTTAGGTCAACTTACCCCCAGAGTGTAGACAAGGCCTCAGATAAAGAGGGGGTTGGATGAAGATGAAAGCCAATTAGGGGAGAAAAGTGTGTTCCAAATTCCCAATCCTGGAGCACAGTAAAGAGTGACCAGTGAGTTTGGAACACACAACCAGCTTAGAAAAGGTTTGAGGCTTGGAACTCCAAATAAATCCATGAAATGAGTCCTTTATATGACCTATATGACTAGGGCTTTCCTCCGAAGTGAAGCACAGTGCCCTTCTGCTACTGAAAGGGCTAAAGGTTGCAGAAGATCCCTTTAGAAGGGGTAAGAGAAAATACAAATCAATGGTGGAATCATATTGCAAGCTACATTCTAGAATGTGCAAAAAGCCTGCTTTGTGAAACATAAACGAGACTGTTCTTCCCCAATGAGACCTCATGGGAGAATGAAAAAGCTCAAGAGGCTGTGAAGGAAAACTAAAAGTGTTTTAAATTTCAGCAAGCAATGCTCCAACAGCAGAATGTTCCGAAAGATTTGTAAAAAGCCAAAAGAGATTGCAAAGTAAGAGGAATCAGCCACCAAGGTTAAAGCCCGAGAAGGCTTATAAGCCCGTCTTGAAACAAAGGAGAGTGAGAAAGAAACATATAGATTGTGGCTAAGACCCATGGTAAGAGAATTCAGGACACTGGTGAGATCAAAGTTAAAGTGGACATACTTTAATCAAGGAGAACCAGATTAAGGAACGGTGAAAAAATTACTTTGAAAGGCTTATGAATGAAGAGAATCCAAGAGAACTGAGACATGATAAAACCAAGTTGGCATCTGATGGCACCAGTCTTAGAAGCTTTTACAGAAGCACTGAGCAACATGAAAAATAAAGTTTTCAGCTCCTACAGCATACCTGCAAAAGTATGCAAGTGCCTGCGGCAATTAAACATAAACATATTGACACAATTGCTTAATTTCATCATGAGGACTGAGAAGATGCCTGGTGCAAACACATTAATACCAATATTTAAAAGAAAAGGAGACATACAAAACTGTGGTAACTACTGGGGCATTAAACTCTTGAGCCACAAAAAGATATGAGAGACAGTTATTGATAAGAGACTTTGAAGACAAGTCAAGCAGTGCTGTGTCATGCCAAGTCAACAATGGATGCTATCTTTGCATTAAGATTGCTTGTGGAAAAATATAGAGAAAGGCAAAATACTCTGCACATAAGTACTAATCAATCTTGAGCAGCCTTGTGACCACATTCCAAGAGAAATCATCTGATACTGTATGAGAATGAAATAGATACCTGAAAACAGGGTGAATAAAACTAAATGATTTTTAAAAAAAATAAAAAAAAAAGAAGTTTTTATTTAAATCAGATTTTTTAATGCGCTTTTTGAGGAATTAAGATACATTATGGCTCAAAGATATCGCATCCTGGAATAGGGATTAGAAATTTTAATTCTATAGTATGAGACAATATATTCATGTAATGTTTAAGAAAAGTTTTGTAAATGAGTTCCAACAGTTCATGGATTAGGAACCCAATCTTACAGGGCTCCAGGGACATCTGTATAGATTATTTAGGTTAATCTTTTTATCTACTCAGTGCTCAGTCTAGAAGATACCATCAGAGATGCTTAGTTTTGCGGTTCTCAAACTGTGGATTTGTGTCTCCAGAGAGAAACATGCTTGTTAACAGCAAAAATGTTTTTAAATACATTAAATATATAGAAGTGAGAAATAACAGACCTCAATCTTACTGTCCCTCTGCAAATTTGTGTACACAGAATCAATCCCTTACCTCTCTAAAAGTGCAAAGTTTCAAAAAGTTCCATGAACAGAAGATTGTTGGGGGCGGAATAGATCTGGATAAGGAGAAGTCTGGAGATAAACATGAGAAGGGAGGGACAGGCAGTAGAAACAAAAGTGAAACTGTTTGAGCAGCATATTCCAGAAGTCTTGAGTCTTGCTAAGTGTAGCCTTCATTGATTTGAGATCTACCATACCATTCTCTCACTAGAAGGGAAAATCTATAATGGAAGCAGGCCACAAAGAGACTCAGTTTGGGAATATTTTAATGAAGTTCCTCTAGCTGTGGGTACGACAAGCATGCGTGCAAAATGCAAACAATGCAACAAAGAAATGCAAAACCGGGTTGACCAAATGAAACATCGTCATGAGAAGCGTTCCTTCTTAGGAGGAAGCTGCGTTGAAGATGATGAAAGGAACATGTCTGATTAGCTGGAGCAGGGCCAGCCTTAGGGAAAACTGAACCCTGGGCAAACTTGTATTTCCTCCCTGCCAATCACTCTGTGCCCCTCCCCCCCCGGGCTCCCACCCCCCATTCACCTCTGAGCCCTGCTGCCTCCCCCAGTGTTTAATTTGTATTAAAAGAGATGCCAGAGTCTAGAGCTCACTCCTGGCACAAATTAAGCACGGGCAGGGCGGCCTGATACTGGCGGGTGCTGGCCGGGAACCCAGCTCTAAAGGCAACACCACCACCAGCAGCACCACAGAAGTAAGGGTGGCATGGTATATGGTGTATTGCCACCTTTCTGCACTGCTGCTGTGGCTTGTGGTGCCCTGATGCTCGGCATGTGGCTCAAGGCGGGCTTTGTGCTGTCACATGGAGGCTGCATCTTGCCAGAGCCCATGGCCCTCCTGGCTCACCCAGAGCAGCATTTCAGATTTTGATTGGGGGGTGGTAGGGAAGGGGGGACTTTAACCATGATTCCAGTGACTACTTAGCCACCTGATATTTCTAAGGTTTTGCAAATAATTTAGAAATTAGCTGAAAGGAGCACTGTATCTAATTGTTATATAAAGAAAGAAAAAAATAAATATACACAAACTCCAGTGAAAGCCATGTTTACAGTTTACATGTAAAATTAGAACAATAAGGAGATACTACAGCAAGATAGTCCCAATCCCAAACCTTGAAGTATCAGTGCTAGAGCTTTAACACAAATATCAGAAATATACATTTGATACCTTTTACACCATCTTTATTAGAGACACATAAAAATAAATAAAATCTGCTTAAAATTTGTGTTACTGCCACTCCATTTTAGTCAATTGTTTTTCACTAAAAACATAATTTTAACGTGTGATTAAGGGTTTTTTTCTCTTTTATTAAGAAAGAGAACTTTTCTAATTATTTTGGCATTTATGTTCACTGATCACAGTCATGTACGTGACTCACTAACATTTGATTCCATCATTGCTATTGGTATAGTTGAAACTGCATTTATTTTCTTGCTAATTTTAAGTTATTTTACAGATATAACTAAAAATACAATTTGAAAATAAGAAACCTTCATCTGTCTAGTGTCTAAAGTTACGTGTTTAGCTAATGATTTTTAACATTAAAACTGCTAAGTTTAATACAAGCTAAAGTTACATTCTAGAAGGATACTATTTTTTGATTGCACCACTTTAAATAATTATGACAAAGCAAAATATGATAATTAAAAAGTAATAATGATAATTACTCCAGGTTAGGCATTTTAGAACTCACTACTCAAAGAATTAAATTTAAGCATGAGAGAGAAATAAAATTATAAAATGCACAGACCAGTCAAAAAACTAAAATAATAGCACTTTGAAATAATAAAATTACAGAGAACATATATGCATTACAGGAAGTACCAACAAGTAACAACAACATAAGTATGTGTTGGGGACTGAGAGTGAAAGAGACTGTGAGAGAGCTGGGAGAGTGAGAGAGACTGTGCGCTGCCCCTTTAAGAAAGCAGCAATCACCAGCCTGATGGAAAGTTCCTTCAGACACAGCAGCAGCCAGCGCCATCCCTTTCTTGGTGATCCCTGTCCTCACACACCCTGCTCTACAGAGATGGAGTACATGGGTGGTGGTGATGGGGAGGGGGGCGGGACGACACCTTGACAACAGCCAACACACCCCGTACAGCAAACGAGAAGCTCCCAGGAGCAGTTGGCCAGGGGCAGCTCCAAGGCAGGGGGCAGAGCCGTGGGGCTGCAGATGCCAGCAGAGCCGCAGGAAGAGGAGTACCCCTCCTCCAGAGGCACTACGTTTATATAAGCTCCCTGGGCTTTCACCTAGTTTGCCCCTACATAAGACTGGCCGTGCTGTGGCGTTTCCAAGGAAATGCTTCAACATGGACTGGAATGGAGAAGACAGACTTGAAGAGCCAACCCCAAAAAACTGAGACTAATGTTAGATGATGATGATACCCAGCCACTGAGTTCAGTGAAAAGAATGCCATGACCGGTCTTCTCATCTTCAAGGGCTTTAGTGGACATCACTAACTTAAGTTAATCAAGACTATGTTAACCAACTTATATTTTATGCACTTGTGTTAGTCCTGCTTCTTTGGAGAAGTTTCAAGCACTAGCCTTTCCTGGAGCCTGACAGACACTGCAGAGTAGCCCAGGTCTCACAAGAAGATGGAAATGCTTCAGATGGCTGGTTTTACAAACATTATTAGGACAAAGAAAAGAAAGCCCTTGACAGTCAGCTCAGATTAATCCAAAAGTATCTTCAACTTTTTAAATACAGAAAATAGATTGCATTTATAGGATGTTTCCACCAGAATGCAGACAATATCACTTCAACATTTTCTAGTTTTCCACTGGCTTCATCTTCATGGGTGGATTTGTAAACAATATTTGCACTAGTGTGCGTTGAGAGACTGACCATTTGTATTTATCTGCCTTGAAGATACATTTTAAAGTCAGTGCATAAGGAAAGCCAAAGCTTCAGACTCTCATGCCATCAGTAAAGCCAAGTCCCCATGTCCTATGCAGCTAAAGACCTAAATATGCAGTAAGGATGCTGGATTTATGCCATACTACCTACCCCAAACCCGCTTAGTTCTCTGTTTCTCCCCTCTCTACACCCCTAGTCCAGTCCACTACACCTTGTATTATTTATTTTTATATTCAATTCAGTCCATGTTATGCTGCCCCCAAATGTTCAATGTGTTGCAGATTTTTTGTTGACAAAGATAACTGTATTACTGAATTTGCCTGGAAAAAGCTGGAGGATTCAGTAATTCGACAGGGAACAGTTGTCTGTGGGAACCAAGACATTTTGGAGCTGTCCTCAGGAAGCAGTTGAGGCTTCTGGGACTGAGGAAGGAATACTTCTCTTCTTTCCATCCCCCTTTTAGGCAAGAGCAGTGGTGACTTTCAACTTAGAGAAAGGGATGTTTGATTACTTATTACCTTCTCCAGCAAACATTGACAGCCACTACCTGCCTCACTGCATTGTGTCACAAACACAAATGGCCAGGGTGGTCCAAGGGTCTGAGGTGGCACCAAGCTGGCTGGTTCTTGCTCACATGTTCAGGATCTAACAATGCTATACGTGGCAATGACAGAGGTTTTCCACCTTCTTCTAAAGCGTGTGGGGGCAGGTCACTTGCCCGGGTTATCCAAGTATCTCTCACTTAATCATGTCCTTACCACTGCAAGGGCCTCTGCCTTTCAGGCACCTCTGTCCTATTCTCTCCCTGTGGCACATCTCGTCTAGTCTCCTGTGAGCTGTAATACTTTGGTCTAATTTCAGTTGCTGGGTTTAATGTGTGGGTGCTGGGGGATGCTGATATACAGACTAGATGATTCAGTGGTCCCTTCTGGCCTTAAGCTCTCTGACTAAATATCAACCACTACATCCAACAACAATGGATAAGCATTAGCTTAGTTCTGCTAAAATGATCTGTAGTGAAACAGTAAATGGTGACATTTAAATTATCATTAGGTTCCTCTGTCAACTGCCCATTGAGATGAATGGGAGCCATTCACCTCTATCATCCCATCCCACTCAACAACACTTCCCACTGCCCACTCTGACTTGAAGTGGATTTGGCCCATTCTCAGTGACATGTTTGGAAAGGTGGGCAATAAAAGGGAATAAGTAATTTTGATATTAAGGGGACAATAAGAGGAATAGATCCAAAATCTGACTCCCTCATGACCTTCCACCTGTTTGCAAGATCCATGTAATTTCTTGAGATGTGATTATTTTTCTCAAACAAGATGATTCAAATGGTGCCTTGGAGAAAAAAAAAGTCATAGCTCAACACAGAGCTTGAGTTTCAACAACAAGGCTACTCTGCATGCAGCATGTCAGAAAAAGCGGACTTCAGTTTTAAGGCTCCAAGCAGTGGTTTGGGGATGGGGGAAGAGAACAGATTCCCAGCAGTTTTGCGATGAGATAAATCAGAGTCAGGCATTTTTCTAAGTACTAATAAATTTTTCCTTGTGATTAAAAAAAATATACATGTTGCATTTCTATAGCATCTTCCATCCAAGCTCCCCATAGTGCTTTAAAAACTATAAATACTGCAATTCCTTCATACAGCATTGAAATGCAACCAGGTCTTTGGTGAACTGTAAGGTGAGGGCGGAATTTGGGCTTAAAAACACAGGGGCAAACTTTTAGGATCTTTAGTGTCCATGTGCACACACAGAATCTAAGGCCCAGATCCTCAAAGATATTTAGGTGCCTAACTGCCACTGCTTTCAAAGGGAGGATCTGGTTGTTAGGTCTCAAACCTGCAAACTCTTATGACTAATTATAGTGCATAGTACCATGAGGAGACCAATTCTTAAAATCAAAGCAGGAGTAAAAGCGTTTTCAGGATTGATCATTTAGGGCTTGAACCTTGCAAGATGCTGGGCACTCTGGCTCTGATCCAGCCAAGCACTTAAGCACATAATTAATTTTAAATCACATGATTAGTCTATTGGTTTTAAAGGGACTACTTAAGCACTTAAAGCTAAGTACATGTTTAAGTGCTTGGCTAGATTGGGGCAAAGGTGCTCAGCATCTTGCAGACTTGAATTCTTCGCTTTCAAAGGTGTCATCCAAAAGACCTATACATAGTACATTTCATGGGGAGTTATTTTATTTACCTTGGAAGATTGAAGGGTTGAGTTTGACCTTGCTGGGATCTGAACTTTATGGTTACAGATAGCGTGGAATATATCTAACATAGATACTCACAGGCCTGATTCAGTTTCCCCTGGAAACTGATTCCAGCTGTCTTCATTTGGAGCTGATCACATCCTATGTCAGTAGGCCATTTCCAAGCTACTAACTGTGGTCAAAGCATGATGATGTCAGCATATATCTGCCTAAGTATGTACATTGCTCGTGTGTGCACACGTAGCAGCCTGCGTCATACTCATCAGGAGTGCTTGTGTGGATGTAAAGTGCAGTGCACCACAGGTAAGTATCCCAGCGTGCCACGTGCCACCATCCAGTGCATTGCCTTTTGGGAAATTTTTGCAATGGGTTGGTGGGACAGAAATGACATACCCAGGGATCTAGGAGCTAGAGATTAAGTTCTCAGCATTCAACTTTCTCCGTCCCATAATGCCATCCATATCCCATAATTGTCACACTTTTTAAAATCCCACAAACCCATGCAGCATTCTTCCATCTCCGCTACTTCTGACAGAACCATGGAGCCTGCAGAGCTCTGTGCTATTCTCATGAACGTTGAAAATACAGGATGCATAATTCTCCTGCACTTGCAGACCCGCAGGAAGTACAACAACTGGGGACATGAGGATGTCTTCAAGGACAGTTTGCTGAGTGACATGGCAAAAAACAATTCAAGGTTGTTGGTAACATTCAGAGCTGCAGACAGTGGAGCACTGCCTTTGGGGCCCTAGAAATGAGCCCTGACAAGTGGGATTGCATTGTAACGCAGGTATTCGATGACAGGCACTAGCTACACAACCTTTGGATTCCTGGAGGTGATTTTATTGTGTCACTGTAACAGGGCGCTTATGTTGGCCAGAGGCAAATTTAAGCACAGACACATGCACAAATAGGTTGGTGCAAGGTGATTTACATCAATGTAACTTGGTAGTATAGACCAGGCATGGGCAGTCCCTTACTCTGTGAGGAGTCCATTGATTTCAATTAAACGAGTCAGAGAGTAACAGACTACTCAGCATGAGATAGGATGGCAGAAACTGTCCTTAAATAAGAACCAAGTACATTCAGCACACACCTTTCTTCAACATGACCCTTTAATACCTGATCTGTACAATTCTATACTTTTTAGAACTGGTGTCAGGCCACATACATGCTACAGCATCAGAGAAGGAAGTTAATTTAGACGAACCTGTATCAGCATTCTGTTCCTCTAGCAGACCTCTGGTCCTCCAGGTAGCTCCTGTGTCCTGGTTTCCTACTGAATTATTGTGCTCTTGAACTACTGCAGCCGCCAATAGATTGTCCACATTTACTACTTCAGAGTCAGAGTTTGTGTCCGATATATCATAATGAGCTACAACCGGAGGTCCATCTGAGGAGGAAAAGAAAAGCAATGGACATAAGATGAACGCATGTTGTGAAAGACACTTTTAAAACAAATCTCTAGCTCTAGGATCATCACATCTTCCTAAACATGTCCTCACAGAACAGTAAGAGTCACGTATGTTAACTATTACACTTCAACTGGAGGAAGGAAGTCTGACATCAGAGGCATTTTAAATTTTGCATAAATAGAAAAGATACAGAATAACCATCCGTTTAAGCTTGCTCTCTCATATCTTCTAATTACATATTATCCTTTACATTAACCCAGCAAATTCTCCATATTTAACGATGTTACACTTATAATACTAAAACGGATAAGTTTCAGTTTAAGGAAAGAAACAATCTGAATGACGGGACAAAGTATGGCAAGAGAAAATGTTTATGGAATTGTACCTAATTTAAATTACAACTTACATTTTTAGGTATTAATTTGGCTAAAACTACCTACTTTTTTTTTTTGTAATTGATCCAACTACAATACATTTAACACCAGGCAAGTTTCCTTACATAAAATCCACCTGCCAAGGACACTGGCATTTGTCAAAACTGCAGTGGCTTTTTTCATATACAAGTGCAAAAAGATGTAAAAATAGACAAGTGAATAATACCCTTTCAGGCAGAGTTTTCTCTTAAAAGCAAAGCATAGCAACAAGTATGCTTTCAGCACAGTGTTTTCACAGTATGAATCTCACCAAGGGTTTGGGGGAAAGATGTAAACTTTCAGGATTTTGGAGCAAGAAGAGTTTTGGGGGGAGGGGCAGTGTTTTTGCTTTGCTTTGTTTTCTTGCATAGCACTGGGCATATGCAAAATGCCCATTTTCTTTCCTTGAGGGATGAAAAAAACATGTAGCTAGCTTGAGGGGCTACCAGAAGCAGCCCATCCTCAAAATAAAATCAAATTCCATTTAAAAGGTCATTTGGAAGCAGAAGAATTAATAAATATAATTAAGAAAGTCCCCGTTTTCATTCAAAAAAGCCTGTCTCCCTTAATAGCTCTAATTAACTGATCTAGACAGTTTGGAATGCATTGTAAAGGATGAAATCTTCGCTCCATTGAAATCAACCGTAAAACTCCCATTGACTTCAACAGGGCCAGTATTTCCTGCAAAGGAATCATACTTTTGAGTGGCACATGTACAAATATTTGAATATTCTGGACCAAGACTCAGCTGATATCAGCGTAGCATAGCTTTTATTTGCAGTAGGAACAGGATACATTGAAAAGGCTACTACTACTTTTGTCATATAGAATCTTCTAAATTATAAAAACTAAAATACAAATAAAAAAGCAGTTCTCTAAAAGAAACATTTCTTTCAGAAAACTCTGGCTTATTTAGGGGCATAACATGAAAAGTGTTTGGCAGTGAAGAAAAAAAGATATAATTAAAGCTTAAATCTTGGGTCACTGCACAACTGATTCCACCAGAGCTTGTTTTGTTTTTACTTAATCCCTCAGAAAATAATCCAACACAACAATTTTAAAGAATTCTTATTCTGCAGTTAGCAACCCACTTCACTAAAGCACATTATGAAGGAATCTTGCTTAAACTGTGCTGAAGATCAGTTCTGCAACCTGACATGAAAAAATTCACAAACCATTTCAAGTCAGAACGGCCCCCAACATCAGTTTCATAAAACAAAGTTGTTACATTACATATTCAAAACAGACCCAACATAAAAAATAAATGGATAGGTAAATGCCAATGTATAAAAGAGCAAATATGTCACAACGTGAAATACTGATGATTATTACTGGGAAAAAAAATCCTGATGACTAGAGGAAAGAACTGTTTTCTTTTAAAAAGGCAAATTCAAAGTACACTTTATGATTAAATTGGTTGTTTTTGAAGTTTTTTTTGCACGTTTTAGACTAAATTACATGCAGAATTTACAATATAATTGAATGATGCAAAGGCATGTTTTCACAGTCTTATCATCAGAGTTCAGTGTGATATGGTATCAATATATTGTGTGATCTATAAAAATAAATATTTGAGTGCAGAAGATACGAGGGTCAAGTACAATATTGACTATTTGACCATGTTTTCAGTAAGAATATTATCTAAAATTTAAGGAGCTGTGTATAATTCCTTCAATGTTTGGTTTCTCTTTATTACTAATCTTTCTAAGAGCAGAAGCCAAATTTAAATTAAGTAGGCATGTCTACATGAGTCAAATTATAGTTGGAAAATGGTATCAAAAGTCTCAAGTCAAAATTGTACCACTCCTACATGTATAATCATGCAAAAATGTATAATAAATGTATATACATGCAGAGTGATATTCTCTTCACCTACCCATAGAAATAACGTGTGTGAAAGTCTTCATCAGTAGGAAATACAAGCATAAACTTGTTATCTGTAGCTCCACTCTTGTATCTTCCACACTTCCAAACAGCACACCTTATAACTTAGCTTAAATTTAGTATACATCAGACAGACAAATATCTTCAATATAATTTACATTACTGTACAGTAATTTTGTCAATTTGACAGCCACCATTAAAGGACCTTTAAAAATCCACATAATCACAAGCGGACTATTTACAAACCATCCACAAAAAGAGAGAGATTTTTGCTCTTCTCAGTCTTGCCTTTCAAAAATCAGATTTGGAAACAAAATCTGCCATGAATATCAGGGTTATCTAAACCTATCATCAGTAAATGACTGATTACGCCAACGTAATGACTGCAAGACTGGAGCAAAACCTTGAAACTGTCAGCATGCGTGAAGCTAGAATATAAGCCTTACTGAAAAGCTGTGAAGCCCTTTTAAAAAACAAAACAAAAATAACCCAAGATATTCTCCTTAACAAGAAAGGATTAGAGCACTTAGATTTGTACAGCGATAAGTAGCATTTTAAATCCAGCTCATATTGGCACAGACTGAAAGTTGTCAGTGGCCTATGTTAAAAGAGCTGGTGTTTTCAGTCTGATTTCCTTGGACACAGACATACACATGACCAAAGCCACCATTACAAATGGAATCCTTGATGGCAACCTTGACGAACTCCATGCCCTCATCCATGGCAAGGAACAGGGCAGCATGGGGAAGCTAACAGTGCTACTGTCAGTGCTGTACTTCTTTCAAACGGATAAAAAGAATTCTCTAGGTTAGGGCTGTCAATTTGGCATCTGCCATCACAATCTGGATAAAGAAAAAGTTATGGGCTAGATCCTGCGGTGCGGCTGATGAGCACAAAGGGTGACATTACTGCACCCTCTGCAAAGGGACAAAAGACCTATGCACTATTTAAATCTCCCTTACACTTTATTTTGAGGGCTGAGGCCCAGATCCTCAAAGGGATTTAAGCTCCTAAGTCCCATTGATTTCAGTGACCAAAGAAAAGCTCTGTGAAACTTGAAAGCTTCTCTTTCACCAACAGAAACCGGTCCAATAAAAGATATTACCTCATCGACTTTGTCTCTCTAATATCCTGGGACCAACATAGATGCACCACCACTGCAAATACCCATTTCAATTGAAGTTGGAGCACAAGTACTTTGAAAAACTGGGTCTTACTGCATTGGCCTTGTGTTGGTTCTCTGCACAAGGGCAAAGTTCACCCAGACTGGAGATTGAGGGTGCTTATGCAGCTCTTGCACTAGGTTAGGGCAGCCTGATGGATATGACTCTGCTGCAGTCAAAATTGCACCCAAAAACTGGCACAGTATGAGATGTCCTGGCCACGTCCCCTTTCCTTCAACCTGGCTCTCTTTTCCCAGCAGAAATGGAAGTTGCATAAGGGCTCCACTGGTGGATTCCCCTCGCCTCCTCCTTACAGGCCAGTTACACCAGCTTTAGTGCCAGTTTACACTGGTGGTGCAACGCAAAATTACAATATAGCACCAGAAAAATCAGGACATCAGAATATAAGAATGGCCACACTGGGTCAGACCAAAGGTCCATCCAGCCCAGTATCTTGTCTACCGACAGTGGCCAATGCCAGTTGCCCCAGAGGGAGTGAACCTAACAGGTAATGGTGCCCTCTAGTTCTTATATTATGTGAACAAGTAAATAACTTTTCCTTATTCACTTTCTCCACACCACTCATGATTTTATATACTTCTATCATATCCCCCTAGTATCCTCTTTTCCAAGCTGAAAAGTCCTAGCCTCTTTAATCTCTCCTCATATGGGATCCATTCCAAACTCCTAATCATTTGAGTTGCCCTTTTCTGAACTTTTTCGAATGCCAGTATATCTTTTTCGAGATGAGGAGACCACATCTGTACGCAGTAGTCAAGATGTGGGTGTACCATGGATTTATATAAGGAAAATAAGATGTCCTGGCCAGGTCCCCTTCCTACTGATTCTAGGAAGGGAATAACAATGAACTTTACTGAAGAAAAATTCTGTTTTCATTACAAATATCCTTATGAAAAGGATGAAAGAAAATTCAACACTCTTTTTCCAGTTTTCTCACAAGAATTAGGCTACTCTTTCAAAGGAGTGGATTGAGTAAATGGAATTCAAAAGGCACAGAGTTATTAAAGCAGACTCTGAAACAATCAGAAATGATATTCCACATGAGAGAAACAGGAGGATTTTTAGTCAGCTAACAAAAGCTAAACAATATTTTTTCCTCTTTTTAAAAATCAGACTTATTGAGACTCAATTTAGGAGAAACGCTTAAAAAGTTAAATTGGTGGAAAGCTTAAATCCATGATTAATGCAATAAACATGTGGGAAAAGACAAGTCCGAAAATTAACATAAATCAGCAGCAAAATACAGCTGTTGACATTTAACATTAATGCAAAAAAGAGATCAATTTTTTCCTTTCAAAGGCAGAGGCCATCCCGGGTATAAAAACATCAAGGGTCTGAGTCTGTTCTCACCTACTCTGATGTAAATCAGAATTGTTTACACAAGCGTCAATGGAATTTCAACCAGTGTAAAAATCAGGCTCAGGCCTCAACTGTCAGTTTTTTATATTTTTTAAGTTTGCAATATAATTAGTTCACTATCTCACTTAAATTTACTAATCACTTAGTGCCTCTCTTCCTGCTGGTTCCCAAAACACTTTGGGCCATATTCAGCCACCCTTGCTCTCTAAGTCCCGCTGAAATGGTACAGAGCCTGAGCAAGGGTGGCAGAATTAAAATTTGAGTGGTGGGTGATGATTGTTGTATATAAAATTCAGCCTCTTTGTGATGAAACCCAACAGCTGTTTATCGACACACATAATACTGTAGGAGTTTAGGACTAACATGCTGTAGGGAGAATTTAGGCACTACATTTTTATATATAAAACAGGTAAAACAATCTCTCAAAGTGCTTTTCATCAGATCTCAAATCACTTTACAAAGGATGTAAGTATCATTATCTCCATCTTATAGATTGGAGAACTTAGGCACACAGCCGTGACTTGCCCAAGGTCAACAGGCAACCAAGCTGGGAATAGAAGGTTTCCTGAGTTCTAGTCGATCGCTCCAATCAGGATGCTGGGATAGTTCTAAACAGTAAATTACTAATGGTTAAAAAAATTAGCTTCCATGTATTTTCTTGAAACAAAAATTAAAAAGAGTGACAAAGTAGTAGGAGAGGCACTCTGTTAATGGCAAACCAATAAGGATAAGACTTTTTATTCTTGCAATACAGCAATAATTTTGGATCTTATTTGTGGATATTCATAATGCTTTGTAGTATCTGAACTGCATAACCTCACAACAGAGGTTTAATTTTTTGTATCTCTCATGTGAGGAGAATATTAAAAAGTTTAAAAGAAAAATCCCGCAAGAATAAGGTCAGATTCTGCTCTCATTTATATCTAGTATAAATCCAAGGTAACTTTGTTTACATCCATGGAGTTGCACCAAAAATTTTAAAAACTGGCATTTCATGGATTTATAGTTTTTAAGACCAAAACGTATCATCTAGAATCATCTAGTCTGACCTCCTGCATAACACAGGCCAAAGAACACATAACATAGGTTATGCTTAAGAATATTGCCCTACATGACTTCCAAATTTAATTTTAGGCAATATATACTAATGCCTCTGACTCCATAGAAGGATTTTTTTTTTTTAAAGAGTTTGGACTGGATAGATACTTTTTTGTTTAAAAAAAAAAAAAAAAAAACCACCACAATACAAGCTTGATATTATTCAAGACATTAGTTAGAACAAGAGTTTCATAACACATGCATGGTTCAGGTGGCACTGAACCAGACTAGCTGAACTCTAAAATGACTCCCAAATGAGAGGGGGAAAAAATCTTGCCCATTGTCTATAATTTAACAACAAGAAACATTTTATTACTATTTATATTTATTCATTCTAGGTTACAGTAGTTACATTTCAAAATTTACAGGGTTAGGCAAAAGATACACACTGTGAATACAATAAAAACAATAGTGAAACTACATTCTCCCTAAAATCATAAAGTGAACAAAAATTACTATTGAAATTAGTGTTTTTCATATTTTTCCTTCATTTAATAAGATACTTAATTTAATTTACACCACGGCAACAAAATCAGAAGAAAAGTAGAGTATCTGTTATGAGATTGGATGCAAGCTCATTTTAAGATACTATGCCCAGATGTTCAAGCTTTGTAGAGAAACATTCATACTTTCAGGCTATTTGATGGGTAGATGGAAAATATCTTTGTTTTTTTGGATAATACACAAGCGATAAAGTCACTTAGTTGTACTCTGAATAAAGGCACACGGAACATGGCTATGTCCTAAAGATTCTAGGAAATGGTGCATATCGTTTTACAGTGCATGTTTATCTTCTGATGGTATGTTCTGTTTCTATTGTTATTGCATTGTGAGCTAAACATTACAAAAACAATGTCCAGGCACTCTAGCTGGCCAGTCTAAACTTCCATCTGACCTTTTGTGTCCCTTTCACCCAAGGAAACTATTTTCCATGTGCCCTCATTTTCCCAAGCTACTACTACATGGGATTAATAGAATTTGTAAAAAACACACAGAAGTGGGTTTGTGACTTCACTTTTTGCTAGGTACTGTCCACCTTTATCAATCAGCCTGAATATTTAGCTTATACAGTACATATCACACAGCACTCTCATTCTAATGATTTCTTGTGAATGTAGTGTCATGTTGCAGGCCTCCGTTATGCTAAATCTAATCAAGCATATAGTTAGGAGCCTGACCTGCAGACCTTATTCATGCAAATGCCCCATTAAGGTCAATGGGAGTTTTCTTTGAGTAAGAACTGCAGAATTAGCTCCACCGTAATTAAAAATAGGTTTAAATATTGATTCCATGGAAATCCATCTTTTTCCCCCACTGACTTCCATGAAACCAGGATTTCACTCTGTGTTAAAATGGCCAGTAGAGAGAGACAGTATGTGATACAGGAAAAGACAATATATAGCTTCAACAATAAAATCATTTAAATAAATTTAAGGTTGTAACAACTGCCACAAATAATCCCAGAAAATTTTCGGTTCAGATTGATAATCCATCCTTAGCTTTAGCAGCTCTGAAAAATAACCAAAATATTCCTTTCCTAGGCATTAAATATTAGACAAAAAATAGTATTTCTGACAATCATTTTTTACCTACCATTGTTACAAGTCACACTGAGGATCAGTATAAGTGAAAGGTACTGGGCAAAATGTTATTTTTCCTCTATTTTCTCAGGGCTTGTCTACACTTGAAATGCTACAGCATAGCGCTTCAGTGTAGACAATACCTACATCGAAGGGAGAGGTTCTCCTGTCACTAAGTAATCCACCTCCACAAGAGGTGGTAGCTAGGCTGATGGAAGAATTCTTCCATCAACCAGGCACAATCCACAAAGAGACTCAGGTTGGCTTAACTCTCAGGCATATGAATTTTTCACATCCCTGAGCGATGCATCTAGATCAACCTAATTTTCTAGTAAAATGCAACAAAGAGTCCTGTGGCACCTTATAGGCTAACAAATGTATTGGAGAATAAACGTACGTAGGTGAATACCCACTTCGTATTCATTCACATAAGCATATGCTCCAATACATTTGTTAGTTACTCTAAAAGGTGCCTCAGGACTCCCTTGCTTTTTACAGATCCAGACCAACATGGCTACCCCTCTACTAATTTTCTAGTGTAGACCAGACATCGATTTCTTTACTTTGACTACACAAAAAGTGCTGTCAGATTCACAGTTTCATGCTTTCACCTGCAGAGTCCCAATAGCCAGTCAGTTTCTGGTATTGCACCGGGCCAGAGTCCTTCTGAGAGTTTTGTAGGTTTACTATCACAGTTTCCTATTTATTTTAACAAAAAAATTCACATGTTGCTTTGTGACTACACAAACAGGGAAAACTGTCTCTTTTAAAATGACTAGTTTTCAAGCTGATGATGTCTCTAATAAAATATCTATTAATTAAAATACTAGAACTCTTCCAAAGGCATTCAGCTCATGTAAACGTATGTTTAAGAAAGTTTACTGGTACTTTATGAACAAAGAGGCAGATTCAGGCCTTGGATGTATGTATGGACTTCTACTAACTTCAATTAGAGCAACGCAAAAGTATCAGAATTCAATGCATCACATGAAATCATAAGAGCTCTCCCAGCAGTATCATTGGGCATGTCAACTATTTTTTAAATGTGCCTATCACCAGTATATCAAGATGCCTCCTTTGGAGCTCTTGCTGTGTATAAACAGAACAAAGAGGGTAGACCCTTCACCCGTTGAGAGACCTATTGATTTAACTGGGACTCTATATGGAGGTAAGAGTCTGTTCACACATATCAGATCTGCAGGATTGAGGCCAAAGGATGCATGTTAAAAATGCATAGCCATTTAATTGGTTTTGTATTTAAATTTAGTTTTTGTGCATTTACAGCAACCATGGCCACATGTCAGATTTTAGTGTCTTAGCCAAATTAACCCTTTGTCAAATGTGACTTCTGAAATCAAATGATACTTTGGAGAGATAACTTTATGCTATTAGATTTTATCTTATCAGTGTATTAAAATTAACTTTTTAACCAGACGTTTAAAAAAATTGCCCTCAGGTGAAGTCGATGTATGACAAATTTCAGCCCCGAGTAAAATGTTTAGAGCTAAATTATAGAGATTGAAGAATATTAGGCTACCTTGCTTTAAAAATACTTTTCCTTCAGTCCTAGAGACAACTGCTATGTTCTATAACTCTGGACTTCAGGGTAATGTGTTATGTTACAGTTTATTACATTTTGTTTTGCTGTGTACTATTTTAAAAAAAAAATCTAAAATATTTTAAAGTTATAAACTTTTTAAAATAGGACTCTAAGGTAAACAATATATAATTTATAAAACATTAAACCAGTGTCAAACTATCATTTGTATGCTAAGTAAAACAAACTCTTTATTTAAATAAAAGACTTGTGTAACCAACTAGTAAAAGACAGGAAATGCATAATTACAGCCAACACATCCTTCTTCACTTATCCCATTTGCAGGGGAGAGAAGTGGCTCCAAGCCTCCATAAGGAACTACAGGAAAACTTGAGCCTGCAATCAACTAAACTCCAAATCCTCTGAGATTTCAAAGGAGTCTACACATAAACCAATTCCAGTATCTGAATTCTGAATTTCCTGATTCATCAGCTTGACACACATCCTCAGTGGCATTTAAATTAAGTGAGTGTACAAAGATTTAAGTTTCATTTGCAGTTTGTTACAAAAATCATAAATGAAGTAAACGTATTTCAAGTGCACAGAAGCACCAATTCCTAGTTCCTGAATTTCCAGCTGTATGTGTACTTTCATTATTCACATGCATAAGTGTCAGCAGTATTTTAGGTGTCTTTTTCATTCAAGATTTTGCATAAACGAGCATATAAAATTTAAATGGCCAGTTCCTCATCTGGTTTTGAATAGGCACCGCCTTCAGTGGAGCTATGCCAGTTTATACCAATCTGTCCTAACTTATTTATTCTTTCACAGGATTCTGTAAGACTGAGTAATATTTTCTTAAGAAACCAGAATGCTTCAGAATGGAGTAAAGAAACAAAAACCATAGGGCAATCAAAGGCAAGCTACACTCCAATATGCTGTTCCCCCAACATATGCAGAATTCCCATTGGACTCTCCCACAAAAGTATATTTAAACACAACAGTTAATTAAATTTCATTTTTAAAGGCAAAGCTCATACTCTTAAAATAAAAAAGGCCAGACTATTTTATTAGCAGGACGTCAAGGTGGGGGCCAGACCTTATATACTAAAATTTCAGCTCAGAGCACATTTTAACTCCCTGAAAATATTAATTTCAAGTCAAAATCTTTGAAAATAGGAGTTTACAGCAGAAACCATGACAGCCTTAACTGCAGCTGTATGCATATACCACCATGAAATAAAGATACTTCCAGTTTTTCAGAAATATTTTCAAACTGTATAATGCAACCAAAGTCCAGAACTCCATTGAGTTAAAAAAACATGTCAAGTGCTGGCATAAACAATTTAAATACAAACTCAACACTAATGTCAATGTGAAAAGGTCAGTTTTCCTGTAGCACATCACATCTTTTTAATTCATAATCCAAAGCAGCAAAATAGATACTTTTGTTTAACTGTACAACCAAAATGATTGCATATTTTCAAGGAGCATAAAAACAGACCGTTCTTTGACTCAACTATCATTTATACCAAAACAATGCAAGGGGAGATCCCCCGCAACCCCCACAGAAGGAATATAATTCTTGAAACCAGAACACAAGTTAATAGGCCAGATCCTCAGCTTGTATAAAATGACATTGGATTTGAGTTCAAGGAAGCGATACTGACTTATGCCAGTTGAAGATCTGACTCAATATGTTTTGGAGGCAGATAGAGCAACTGACCAAACTAAAACCATTTACACATTCCAGATATTTTAAATATTGTGTAGTTCACATGTGGAAATACTGTTAAATTCTACATCTTTAATCTGAAACATTTTCCTAACAATCAACTGGCTGCCTTTGAACTAAGCTACCCTAAAAAGGGCACCATCTTAAAAAGCATCATCCCATATGCATCAAAATATGTATGTTCCACCACTATTATTTTCTGATTTGTTAACATTCACAGTAATTTACAAGGTAAAAATCAAGTAACATGTTGGTGTTGAAAAGGTTTTTTGAAGCAGAAAGCATATTTTTGTTGTTGCAGGTAGTAACCAAAGCTAGGAATGCTGTTTATTAACACTTAAATTTCAAAGGCGAGTTTCAATAAAAAAAATCCCATCCAGCTTGAATGCGAAGATTTTTCTTTCAAGGTTCCTATGACTTACACAAGGCACAGACGTTAGAGAGAAATTTAATTGACTACAACCATTGCAAAGTTATTATCCAGTTACGACAGAGTTCTAATCAGTATATAAAAGTCTGTATAACAGAGATGAACAAATTCTGCTCAACTCTTAAGGCATGTTTTCAAATGCCTAATCGCTCCATTTTTTTTTAAAAAAGTAATGTTTCAGAGCATGCTTAACATACTGAATAAGTGACACTGTTATACATAAAAGAAACCACTCACTGCTGGAAGCAGCTTCTTTATGCATGGGGAAAATTGTAGAGTTGTCATGCTTTAAATATGCTGCTCATACTATAATTCTAAAAATGTTTATATTATATATATAAAATCTATGAATACTAAAGTTTTTTTTTAAATCAGCAATCAATTTTCCCTGAAAGAGCTTCACTTTTAAACAGATGAGGACAAGTTTGTTAAATTGGCTGGGATAGGAAAAATACTAAAAACTCCATGGTTACTTTTATTTTTAAAAAAAGTTTTAAAAAGTTATTAATGTAGGGCTTGATCAAAAGACTACATAAATTGATTGATTCCCACTGACTTCATCGGGCTTTGTATCAAGCCTATAGAATACACAATGGTATTTTTAACTCGAAGAAAAAGTTTTACTGAAATGATCTAAATAAAAATTCATAAAGCCACCATGGTTTAAAAACTGAAATGCTAAGAGCCCCAAAAGACCTGTTCCATTCTTTTTACTTAAAAGACATCTAGGTAGAAACTTAATTCCTATAATTAAAAGGTTTAACTTTATTTGCATTAGAAACATCTCACCAATACTAAGGGATAATAAACTATATAAATGTATACTTTTGGTCACAAAGGGGAAATTATTCTCTTATGAAGGCCCAACTGTAAAGGCAACACAAAAACATGTATTCTGGCAATGGTGAGGTTATTTCTATAATATATAGCTTAATCCTAATTTAAACATCAAAATTTCAAGCCTGATTACTCAGAATAACTAATTATCAGTATAACAATTAAAACAAAACCCACACAGTAGAGAGTTATATTATTTAAACAAAACTAATGCTATGGCATTCCCAATCACAGGTAATCATTTCAACGGCAGTCAGAGAGGTGGCTCAGAAAATGCTCTTGCTTTAAGACCCAGAAGCAAACAGTGCATTAAGTCCACCACAGTGTTTACCAATCTGAATGTCAGACAGTCGGTTTTAAGTTCTTTGCCCAAGACTCAAATCTACCTACAAACTTTGCTTATCTCAGGACTGACACTGCTCTTTTTATTTCAGTATGAAAGACATAGTTTGACCATATGCATATACACACACAAGAAATTTGTGTGCATATATCGCACACACACAAAAGTGTCTGTGTATACATAATTATATATATGCAAGCATACATACAAAACTGGTGCTTCCCCTAAATATAAATGTCATATGCAACATGGCAACATCATTAATAGAAGCTCTTGTGAGTAAATTAACTACCAAATGGGACATGAATATTATTGAGCACATTCAGTATGTATAGCTAAGCTTTAGGGTAGACTTATTTACGACTTCTGCCAAAAGAGGAGGAAGGAAGGTCAATATGTAGACAAGTTTAAGCTGCAGAATTTAGGTATAAACGGATATTTAAGTATGTATTAATTGTTATGTAGTCAGGTTCACTAAGATTCCTTATGTCTTTAAATTTAAACTTGTATTTCCCTATATAAACTTTTTGGCATGCAAGAGGAACATATGGATGAATACACTGATTGCTTCTACTATAACAAATATAGCTCTACCATTCCAAGGGTATGTTACAAGGATTCTAATTTACATCTTGCCAAACGCTGGTGACAGGAGGTTTTTGTTTTGAGTTTCGCATGTGTGTTTGTGTATGTGTGCATTTTTCTTTGTTTTTTAAAAACCACATAAGTTTTCTTTAAATAAAACAAACATTTACAGTATAATGTTAAAAACCCATCACGGAAAAAAAAAAATACTTGCATGGAGAAAAGCAAATTTTGTTCTTAGCACAATCCAAGGTAATGTCAAGATTTTAAAAACTAAGTTTTTGATTGATTCAAATCATGCTCTGCAATATTCCCATTCTCTGGAAACACAGCTGGAAAATTGTTATTAAAAGTCGCTGGAAACTCTAATGTAGTGTCAACATTTTGATAGCTCACGTAAGAATTAAAGGACTGCTGTGGAAGTACTTGGCTATCAGGCATCTGCATATATGCCCCTGACTGTGTGGTAGGGGGAATTCTTTGGCCAACTAGTTGCATTTTAGGTTCCCTGGGCTCCAGTTGTTGCTTGCTTTCTTCATCTGTGTCAAGACGGGTTAGCTTTTCTATCCACATGCGAAATTTCTCCTCTGTCTGCCTCTGCATCTCGGCAAAGCAGTTCATGGCCTCTTCCAGGACATTGCCTATGCAGTTCCTATCCCACACGGTGCCCCTGTCAAGCAATCCTGGAATTTCCCTGGTCGCTCCTCCAGATCCCCCAGCACGACTGTAGCCAGCTTTAAAGACATTGAGGCCATTTGATAAGACAACGTTAAGTAAGAACATTATAGTGTTTATTAAGGCATGCTAACTCAGGAAACAGTATAAAATCTTTTCTAACTGTGGCCAGATGGATACAATATTGGGAGACCAATCTGCAGCCTCCAAATTAACCAGAAGCATTTACTTCAAAGTAAAAACCCACTGGGCACCACAGAGTTATTACTTCAAGTTCTTGGCTTTAAAAATATTTCATTCTAGATTTTTCTGGTAACTCTGCTTGTAGGTTTTGGAAACGAAATTTAGTCCGATTCCCACAGAAACTTTAGATGCTTTCACTGTTGATTCAAAAATCAAAACATTGTACAATATTTAATGATATAATTCATCCCTCCATTAAACTGAAACACAAAAATATCATAGATTTTAATGGATAAACCTCAATATATACACATTTTACTTAAATAGTTAGCCACCACCACTAAGGGATGGGTAAACACACACAACTGTATACATAACAGAGATAGAGACTGATACTAAAATTGTAGTGTTTCAAGTAGCAAAACCAAAATTTTAGCCCTGTCAGCCTTTACTTCTAAAACACTGGACACTAAAGGAAGAATAAAATGTCACACACACCCCGATCTTGCATGTAGTATGTAAGTAACACCATGCTGCTATATGGGGGAAGGAGGAGTGAAACAGCTTCTGTTTATTTCTGATGGCAAGAAAGACTAACCACACCACAGGGGTAACCCATGCAAAGCCCAAGCCTGCTCAAATTGATATCAGTGGCAAAACTCCCTTTGATACAAATACGAGCAAGGCCTGACCCTTATTCTCCACAGTATCAGAAAAATGGCATTTTGTTTCTAGGAGACCCTCTTTCCTGGGTCCAGTGAGAAGGAAACTGCTTGCTCTCCCTTCTCAGTGAGGTGCTAAAATGACTGTCACCGGAAGGGTCAGAAACAATCTAAGCAGAGGAGCTCATCTTAGATTATTTTAGGTTCTAAACAAAAAAGGCAGGCAACAGTAACCTATGCTTTGGTGCGCAAACTCCTCAAAATGCCACCTCAAAAAGACAGTAACATGAGGATCTGAACCTGTACGAGGAAAAGTCAACAGCGTATACCTGGTACAGTTACGTTGTCCTAATACATAAAGGGTTACTTTATTTAGATGTTTTCACAACTAGACAAGGATCACATTAAGTTATTAAAAACAGGTAATTAACCGACAGAGTTTACATTTAAATTATTAATAAATACATTTAATTAAGTGATTTTTTTTCATGCAACTAAATTTCTGGAAGAGTCTGTTTGGATGTTTACAATTTTTTTTTAATAAACCTAATGACTTGCTATAGGATATGGGTGTCCTAGTAAACAAAGTCATTATTGTTTACAAAATCCATAGGCTATCATATCTTATGAACAACAGAAAATGCCATAAAGTCTAGTTTCAAGGTGCTTTCTGCATGATATTAAAACAACATTTATCTAATAGATCTCTCTGCACTCTAAACTTTATAGCTTTTGAATTTGGCTAGGACACCAAACAGCCTTGGAATCTTTAATGACCATAAAGAGATCAGGATATAAATACTATGCCTCATATGAAACATAGCAGCTCCAACAGAATAACATCCCTCAGTACTGCACTGGGGCAGTGGTTTCAACACTGACTTAGAGATTAGAGCACCAGCTACTGAAATCACCAACACTGTCTATCTACAATAGATGCCTCTTATTAATAATTTTGCTGCCTTTGATAGCCAGCAAAAAGTTGCTGTTACCCATCAGTTGCTGACAAGTAGAAGGCAGCAACCAAGGAAGGAAGTTCTGCTGGGGACAGCAGATTGCATGCCAGGGCTTTCCATAAGGAGCAGGGGTGCTGGGACCCATGGAGCTGCACAGTCTCTCCCTGAGCTTCCTTCCTTGTGTGGGGTCCTCTGGTATGGCACAACCCGGAGAGCACAGGGGGAGGTACCGCAACTCCAGCATCCACGCTGCAGCCCCTCTTCCTGCTACTGCTCTGCCCACAGCTCCCCCCATCTCCTATATGAAGATAAGTTTTAGAGGCTGAAGCCCCAGAAGGAACTGCTAGGATGTGTGTGTATTTTTGCAGGGCTGCAACTGGAGAAAAGTCCCAGCACTACCTTTCCAGCCTCACAAACCTGTCTGCAGGGGGTACTCTGCACATTTTCAAATTGATGTTAATGGGATGGGATTGGTTCCTGGAAATATGTTGCCATTAACTGGAAGTTGCTAATATCAGGATTGCTATTAAGCAGAATCTACTATGTGCGTTCTTTAGGTCTCTCACTCAAGTTACAACTAGGATCAATGTTGTTTAATTTATGAAATCTGGCAAGATCAGTTTAAGATGGTATGCTGCATCTTGTCCCTAGCTATCAATAGTGGGGGTCTCACTTGTTGATACACTAGCCCAATACTTTTAAGGAAAATTGCATACTTTACAGCAAAATCTTTCCAAACAGATTTTTAAATGTACCTGCTCTTGAATAATCATCCTCAGTTAGTCTCTTTGGTTAAAATTCATTCCTTGGCAGAGTGCCAACAAAAGACCTAGGCAGGAAGCTTAGCTGAAATTGAAATGGTTTATTTGCTTTGTGCTGGCCCTCTGCACCAATGTAAATTGCACCATGTGTTAGAAAGGCCTGCATACTAAAAGTCCTTATGAATATACAGGTAATTTACAGACATGAAATAGCAACTTTTCCAACTTGAAATATTTCAACTTTTAACAATATTCCCCCATATATTAGTCTAAAACATGGATTAATGCTCATTTTAACATTCAAAACTGTTTTTGACTTATAGCAGCGCACAATGGTGTGTGGAATAACAATATTATGTTTTTATAGTTTAAGAAGAGTCAAATTGTTTTAAGCCAAATATTGATTCCCAGTATCATTTTGCATGCCGAGTTTTCTTCATCCAGAGCCAGTTTGTACAGTGAAATTGGAAATCCACAAAGAACAAAACCCTAAACAATAATAGAAGTGTAATGGAAGCTGCTGTATCATATTTTACCAGTGCCCAAAGTGAATGCCATCATGTATCCAAGGATTGCTTAGGAATCTTGTATTTTAAAGATTGAACATCAATATTGGCATACAATATAGGCATCTTAATTTGCATGAATTAGAAAGCCATTGTGGTTTACTGGACTGGAGCCCAACTCAGTGCCCATTGAGATAAATTAAAAGGTTCTCACTAACTTCAATGGGTGTGGGATAGTGCCTATAGGGCGTAAAGGAACAAAGTAAAATATTTAAGAATACTGCCTCACAGAATGTACTTTTGTCATGTATGCCACTAATCTAGTTATAATTGTAATGATGTATTAGTAATGAAACCTCATCACAACACTTTGCTATTCAGCCTTAGCTGAGAAGAGAAATAAGACTGCTAATATTTTAATGAAAATTATTGGTTTTGCAGATTAGCAGTGACAATTGAAATTCTATTGCAAAATAGTCTGCTTCAGAAATCGTGTGTTTGAGTGAAAGCAGAAACGCTAGTAAGATTGTTTGTTTATGACATTATTATGCATTTACTGGGACATTTTTCTTCTTAATAATCATCCCAAACTCACTGCAAAAGCAAAAACATATTGTGGGGTTCAAAAATTACTTCTATCTATCTTCACTCTTAAAATGAAAGATGTTCAGTGAAATCCTTTAGCATTAAAGACCCAATTGTATCCTATTAAGTACATCACTTTAATTTTCAAACTACCCACAGGTTTAAAACCAACTTTTTTCTCCTATAACTGTAAAATAATTTTACATGTTCTGACAGAAGATGACAGCAGGAATATTTTACTCTTTTTTTACTGCATCTCTAAATATCTGTGCAAAGAAAAACACCTATAGCAAAGTTATAATCTTGAAGCATCTTTGCTAGCGTAGCTATTTTTCATGCTTATGCTAGACGTGTCTGCAAAACAGCATCTATGGTAAGCTGCTGAGCCAATTTTGAAACAATAACTCATTAGTGCAAGAGCATCCAAGCTTTATGACACTGAGGGGTACAGTGTCATAAGTCATTTCCATGAAGAGGTACAGAATTTTTCAAAATAAGTGAACACATGTGCTCGTTCTTATATTTCCCTTGATAGATGCACAGCAGTTTCTTGTTACTGTAGTTCAGGAGCAATTAAACGTGCAGTTTATCACCAATAGGGGTAAATATTGCTGAACTTGGCCTTCAGGCTGCACTTTGGGCCGCCCTATTAGTGTCTTAGTGGTCTTTCATTTTTAAAGTCTTTAGAGGGTCCTATTCACAACACAATGTCAACTTGCTATGCTCTCTCAATGCTCTCTGTTAAGACAAATAATTATGACTTTAATATAACCAGTTCACTCAAATCGAAGAAGGATCAAGCAGAATAAATATTTATTTTAAGTAAAAGTAGTCATGCCAGATCATTAGCGAGCCACCTACAACGGGAGAGTTAGAAACTCAGGTTAAATTCAAGGCTCAAGTACACCTATTAAATCTATTAATTTTCACTAGCCCACAAAGAGCAATAGGATGCATTCTGGATCATCTCTCTCATGACCCTTTTCATTTAAAGGGTAACTGAAATGTGAAAGAATATATTCTAATCACTGCATCCAATTGGCAAGGATTCGTTAAAAACATGAAGTATGTCTTAAAAACCACTTAAAAAAAAGAATAGTCAAAGAGAAACCCACTATTTAGTGTCAATCAGAACACACGGGCTATGAGAGAAGATATGCAGGTCAGTGCTGTCCTCTAGTGTTTTGTATGCTCACTCCCTGTGTCACATGTAAAATTAGGCCTTGATGCAATGTCCACTGAAGTCAACGAGAGAGTCCTTCCATTGATTTCAGTGGGCACCGGATCAGGCCCTTTGAATGCAAGCACTTCAGGGCCAGGACTGAGGGCCAGATTTACAAAAGGTGTTTAGGCACCTAAAGATGCAACCAGGTGCCTAGTGAAGTTTTCAAAAATTCCTAGGCACCTAACTTCCATTGCAATCCAAGAGAGCTAGGTGCCCAGGTGCTTCTGAAAACCCCATTAGGGCTTATCTGCAACTTTAGGCAGCTAAATACCTTTGAAAAGCTGATCCTGGTCTATTTATTTGTTCTGAAGGACCTGATCCAAAGCCCACTGAAAATCAACAGCAGTCTTCAATGGGTTCTAACTCAGGCCCAAGTGCTGAGAATGCTCTAAAAAAAAAAAATGAAACAAGTGACTGTCAAAGTTATCAGTTACATTGTACTATTTTAATTGGCAAATATAGCTACTGAACCACTATTAAATAAATCTTGTTTAAAAAAAAACCAAAAAGAACAGAATTAACCACATAATTATGGAAGTCTGTGCCTTTCCCATATCTTCCAATGGGAAACTGCATTTCCTATGTTCAATCTACATCCTAGCAAAGAGATGCAGCCTTACAGAGTATAAGCAAAATATCAGTTTTCAAACAGATAGACCAGCACCATTCACCATTATTAAAGTTGAAACAGTTACAGCTATTTGTAAAATCATACGTAAATTTATCTTTAGATATTATATATATATATATATATATATATATATATATACACACACACACCACACACACACACACTCATTTAGCTGTCAAAGTTATTAAGACTGCCATTTTCCTTTACAACTTCCTTTAAACTACAGAAATATGCTGTTATTTAGCATGCAGTTTATCCCCCAAACATCCTCTTTAGTTAGCAGAAAGGGGGAAAGGCAGATCCACCCAGAAAAGACTGGCAAACCAAAAAATTTATTTTAAATTTTATTTTATTTTTTAAGGTTGCCATATGATGAAGGTTTTGAGGTATAGTATACTGGAAAAATAGTTCACACATAATCCTGACCATGGTATTTGCACCAATTAAATAATGAAGACTCACCAGACGAGAAAGTTTAAGAACTTATCTTTCTTCTGCTATAAAAATCATGAGAATGCCCCAATAATTTGCTGCACCCAGCTTGTCAACATGGATATATTGGAGAATTCAGAAATATAAATAATTACAGATTAATATAACACAGAAGGATGGAACTCGCCTACTCCTAAAATTTTGAGACACCAGGAGTGGGGACAATTAGAGCCACATATGAATAATTCTTATTTATGCCCTAAAGTAAGTGGCCAGCTGCAATCTGCATGAATGTAACTAACAAAAAGGTTAAGTAAACTTTAATTTGAAATGTAGAGCTGGAAAGCACAGCGTAAGTGCAACACTGGAGAATGGGGCCTTATGGTAAAATGGGCAATAGATATGCCAAGTTATTTCAAACACAGATGCAGAGGTGCTGTTGTAATATATTAAAGTGCGGTTGCCCACTTATAATAGTGTATTGGCTAATTAGGCTATTATGATTATTACCGTCTAACCAGCACTGATAAGAGTTCATATAGGTTTACAAAGAAAAATCTGAAAATTCCAAGATTTAAGATAGTCCCTTCTACAATTTGCTGTTGTGCAAAAGCAAACTGAAAACCTCAGAACAGATTTTAAAATTTGCCATGTCTTGTTAACACACTGCAGTCTTCAAATTTACAGAGAGCTGCAGTTCTCCTGGGTTTTCTCAAGTGTCACTCATCTAATCTAGCATGACAGCTGAGAAACGATGTCAGGCGCTTTACAGTTCAGTTTAAAAAACATCCTCTACCTGGTATCTCTGCAGTGATTGTCTTGCTGCTCCCTGAAACCTCTTCATCATCTTCTGATGAACTCGTGCTTGAGTCACAGGTCAGGTCACTATCACTGGTACTGCTGTCCTGCAGCAGGTTGTATTTCTTGCGAGCAGCTGCCTCCCGCTTCTGTCTTAATAACCGGATTCTTTCTTTGTGCTTTTGGCTCCGATGACCTTTTACCTTGGTGACTCGTCCATTCTGCTTATCACTAGACTGTCGATTTTTCTTGGCAGCCATAGTTGATGTTTCACTTTCAGACCTGGATCGTCTGGATTTTCTCCCAACTGCAGCCCCAGAAACTCCAGAAGGGTCTCCCTCTACAGGCGCTTCAACCTGACAGGACTCATTCTCTTCTGCGGAAGACAGCGTATCTGAATCAGCCAAATGCCCACTGGAAGAAGGGGAAAGCATGCAGTGATTAGAAGAGTCACTCTCATAAATTTGGCCTCCTGTTGGCTTATCACTCTCTGTAGAGGCCAACTGAGACTCCGAGGAGTCCCGTCTCAGTTCCATCAGTAAGCACGGCATTGAGGAGAGCACCACAGAATCTGCTACAATGGGCACACCATCTTTCTGAGCACACGTGTCTAGTTCTACAGGTCCATCTTCACCAGGAGCTGCCTCTTGTTTTTCAGAGAGTTTTGCTGAGACTTCTGAGTCAATGAGTTCTTCTACTTTTCCCACCGCCTCCATCTTCATTTCAGAGTTCCAAGCTCCTCCTTGTCTCACAGCATGGAGTCTAGAGGACTGGGAGAACTAGATTAGGTTTTCAACAGCAAAGCAACCTGCATAAGAACAAACAGTAATGACAATTTATTCAAATAGCAGAATCTCTTCTACTTTTTTGGTCATGTCCACAATTTCACCCAGTGAGACCACTTCTTTATTCAGTTAAAGCTAGTATGGTACATTACAATTTTGGATGTGGTACTTTTCTTTAGCTTCTGCCTTTTCCTGGTTAACTCGGTCTGTTACACTGACATGCTTAATGTTTTCCCTTTCTTAATGAAAGATGGCACTATCATTGTACAAAATACACCTCCATCTGAGCTAGTTATCACAACAGATCAGAAATAAACATGAATGCAGTTTCTAAGCTCTTACTTTGGAAAGTTTAAATTAATACAATATAAGCAGATTTTGAAATTTAATCTAGAAGCAATTTTTAATACACTTGAAAGGAAATTTCAATATTGGTAAAAAGTAACATATTGAAACCCAAAAAACCTCAAGTCCTCTACCTGGGGAGGCCACCTTTAGGGGTGACAACACAGTTTCGTTTCCATGCCAGTGGGAACCCAATGAGTGTTAGCAGTCCACTTCAAGCACCACTAAATCTGCTGAGGCACTGGTTAGTATCAGCCCAGAGAGAAGTGGCACTGATGGTTCGTTTACAGTTAAGTACTAACAATACTTCATACAACATTTAGGTGTTCATTGAAGGTCTCGGATATGAGTATTGACTCATCCTGACCTGGTTTAGCTGATAAGATCGGTCAAGGGAACAGTATAAAATGGCACAGCTGCTGACAAGAAACATTTTCTATCCACACAAAGTTTCAATCCCATCTTTTACTTCACATTATAATTTGATAAACCACACTGTTCCATCTTAAATGTTAAAATAAAGCTGTATAGAAAGCTAACTTATAGGTCCCCAACCACTGCAGTATTTGAGCACCTCCAAAGCATTATAAATAAAAATAGCATTAATTCTTTCACCTTTATCATAGGTCACCTTCCATCCACATTTTAATTTCAACTTCAACATACCGTAAAACCATACAAAAATCTTTCAATTATCATTCCCACTTATATGTGAATTAAAGGGGACAATCTGTTTAGGCCTAAAAATTGGCATGTGCTAACAAGGTAATTTAACAGTTACTACTGTCAACATTCATTATTTAAAAAAAAATATACAGTGCTATGTTCTAAATTGTGAGAGGGCTTTTTAAAGGCTCTATTTCTGTAGGATCTAGAAAAAGACAATGAGTACTTGTATAACATAAGAATGGCCATAATGGGTCAGAACAAAGGTCCATCTAGCCCAGTATCCTGTCTTCTGTTCATTCCTTCTGGGGCACCTGGCATTGGCCACTGTTAGAACAGGTAATCAAGCGATCCATCCACTGTCACCTATTCCCAGCTTCTGGCAAAGAGGCTAGGGACACAATCCCTGTCCATTCCCATAGGAAGGATCGTCTAAATGGGTAAGGTGCTAATCTAGACTTGGGAGATCCATGTTCAATTCCCTGCTCCATTACAGACTTTCTGTGAGATGCTGGGTGCCTCTGTTCCTCAGTTCCTCTCTGTAAAATGGGAATAATAGTACTTCCTTACCTCACAGGGTGCTGGAAAAAGCTCTAGATTATGTTACTAATCCTTTGAATCATTCTGAATCGAGGGTTTATTTTTTTAATATATTTCACTCCTCCTTAAGGGTCACAATTGTCAGACGCTACAGTTATTGGGGAGGGGGGGTGTAAAAAATGTACACCTCTACCTCAATATAACGCTGCCCTTGGGAGCATTATATCGAACTTGCTTTGACCCACTAGAGTGCGCAGCCCCGTTCCTCCGGAGCACTGCTTTACCGATTGTATCTGAATTCGTGTTACATCGGGTGGTGTTATATTGAGGCAGAGGTGTACTTCAGACAGACACCAGTGAAGGAAGGAAAGCTTAAATTAAGAGAACTTTCATAGAGTTGTGCCGACATTTATTAATTGTATTGGCTACTTAAACAAGGAAATACACTTGCCATATTAGCGTTGGGCAACATGAAAACACCAGGATGACAAATCAAGGTTTACTAAATGAGAAAGTGGAAACTTCTAAGAGAGAATCACAATTACAAATGCTACAGAAGAAAGCATGGCGATATATATAGAGACAAAGCAGTTTACAGTATTTAAATAAGCAAAACTAGTTTGAAACATAGAATATCAGACCTCAGAAGGTCATCTAGTCCAGCACCCTGCTCAAAGCAGGACCAACCCCAACTAAATCATCCCAGCCAGGGCTTCGTCAAGCCTTGACCTTAAAAACCTCTAAGGAAGGAGATGCCACCACCTCCCTAGGTAACCCATTCCAGTGCTTCACGACCTTCCTAGTGAAAAAGTTTTTCCTAATATCCAACCTAAACCTCCCCCACTGCAACTTGAGACCATTTCTCCTTATGCTATCAACTGCTACCACTGAGAACAGTCTAGGTCCATCCTCTTTGGAACCCCCTTTCAGGTAGTTGAAAGCAGCTATCAAATTCCCCCTCATTCTCCTCTAAACAATCTCAGTTCCCTCAGCCTCTCCTCGTAAGTCATGTGCTCCAGCCCCCTAATCATTTTTGCTGCCCTCTGCTGGACAAAATATGAGAAGACCCTTCTGAAGCTGGTAATTTCGACAGTGAATTCTTATGGACAATATATAACTGCATAAGATCCACTTTCACTGCCTCTTTTCAAATGTTACAGCATACATCAAAAAAAAACCTTATAACTAAGAAAGTGAATATACTGAGATGTAAAAGCATCCTAATACTATAATACTTCCATGCACTTCACTGTAATATACCTGTTATACAGATGGAAAACCAGAGGCACAGAGAGGTTAAGTGACTTGTCCCAGGTCAAACATAGGATATATTATACCAGGCAATGGATCCCATGGCTTTGTCTACATTCAATTGTTTTAGTCTGTAATTCGCTTTGGGTGCAGTTCTCTATTGGTAGCACTGGTTAAAGCAGCAGAGTAGACAAGACTCATGTGGGCTCAGGCATTTTTAACCTTGAGTCCATCCAAGCTTTGTCTATATTCATTTTCTCCAGTGCTATAACTGGAGAGGCTATGCCATACGGGAATTAAGGGTCCAAGAAAACTTTGTGGAAATAAAGTAGATGATTCCCTTTCCTTTTAAGCAGGGTGGATTCAGAAGGGAAGCAGCATATGCCTGGGCCAGGGGAAGCTCTGGGAACTTGAGATTTACATAGGGTACAAAAGTCAACAGGGCAAATGGTCAATGATATTCAGCAGTCACGCTTCAGCTCTGTTGATACAGATGCCTGCTGCTTCTCCACTATTTAATTGCACATATGGTAATACACTAAGTCCCAAAGCATGGTGGTGATTTTTTAATCGTGTTTATGGAAATTCTGGATTCCCATAGCCTTCTTGAGCACCATAACCTTCCCTGTTTTCCTCTCATTGGGATCAAAGAAATATGTTCCTGGGGAAGATCTCAGGCAAAGGTGTGAAAATTCTGCTGCCTGATCTCTGCAGGTATACGTATATATTCTTCCACCTCTGCCCCGAACTGCAGAGCATGAAGATTTTGATACCACCATATCACCACTAGACACCAGAAATCACACTACTACATGCCCCTTGCAGATTGGTGATTTTAAAGATTTCATTCTGAAATCAAGATCTGCACCCTGCTGCTTCACAGAAACAAAGATGCTCCAGCTAGAAGTATGAGGACTAGCGCCTTAGAGCACAATCTTCACATACAGTACTGCAGCTGTGCCACTGTAGTGCTTTAGTGAAGATGCTCCTACACCAACGGGAGAGATTCTCCCATCAGCATAGTTAACTTACATCCCTGAGAGGCGGAAGCTATGTCAATGGGAGAAGCTCTCCCATTAATATAGCGCTGCCTATTTAGGGAGTTAGGTTGGTATAACTATGTCACGCAGGGGTGTGGATTTTTCACACCCCTGAGACACATAGTTATAATGATATACATCAGTAGTGAAGACCTGGCATTAGACTTAAAGGCATTGAGATTGAAGAAAAAGCCACTCTTCTCAATCTTAATGTGGCATAAGGGTGGGGAAAGGGCTCATGTCCCAGAGCCTTTTCAGCACCCAGAAACACCTTCAGGAAACATGCAACCTCATTTCCCTAAAGAGGACTAACGGAAGATGTACTGGCACAGGGAAAGGGTACCAATGATTTCTCCTGGTGGCAGTACCTGTCCCTGCTAGCTGTGGCAAGGAGTGAGGAGTACCATTTAGTCAGTCACCTGTAATTGATAATTTATTAGACTCACTCTTGGAAGTACCCACCTGGCCAAGAACAATGCACATTAGGTAGGCTGTGTGGGAAATATTTGTTCTGAGGAGCCAGGTCTGCAGTCTCCACATCTGTCAAACTTTTACTAATACTGAATTTTTTAAAATTAAAAAAAAGTGTCCCTTGTACATAGCAACCCTGAAAGAGATGTCTGCCATGATTCAAAGTGTTCTCGGGCTGCAGGGAAGAACACACAGGGATGAAAGTCTCTGCAAAAAAACTAAGGAAAAACAAATCTTAAGAATTATTATTATTTAGTTCCACTTGAGAAATATAAAGAGGAAAGAAAAGCAAAAAGGTTATGTTGAAATACTCCCACCCTTTCCTGGAAACATGCTACATAAGTTCTCAAGGTAACCTTAAGAGAAAGCCAAGCAGGCTACTTAAATCAGAAAACCACTGCACTGAAAACTAGTTTGTGAAACATCACAGGCTCTAATAGATATTTAGTTACACAATGCCCAAGAATTCCATCCAGCCAAAACAATTTTGTCCTTTTTCTTAGTGAACAAATGTTTGGTTTGAATGTTTGAAAACAGTTCTATAAAACAGTACTGTCAGATCCATGTAACACAAAGGCCTTTCTCCACCCAACAGTGCATGGAAAATGCACATATGCAAAGACACATAAATATCTAACATGATCTTTATAAATTAAATTAATGGAGATATCCTGTCTCCTAGAACTGGAAGGGACCTTGAAAGGTCATCAAGTCCAGCCCCCTGCCTTCACTAGCAGGACTAAGTACAGATTTTTGCTCCAGATCCCTAAGTGGCCCTCTCAGGTATTGCACTCACAACCCTGGGTTGAGCAGGCCAATGCTCATACCACACAGAAATCAACTCATGGGCTCATTTTGACTTCTACTTAAGCAATAAAAATTTATGCATTAATTTACACACTGTCAGATAGGGCACTTTTACTTGAATTACAGTGTATCTTGCAAAAATTCAGGCACTGATCCAGAAGGACTGTGAAACTCAAGAGTTCTGCCTCAATGCATCAACTGCAGGCATAGTAATACTAAGCATTTCTTCCTAATCTTTAATCTGGTTCTCTTAAAGAACTTCAGAAATCCCATTACACACCACAAGACCTCCATAATACGTGTATTACTGTTTCCATTTTACATATGGGTAAATGGAGGCACAAAAAGTTGTTCAAATACCACACCAAGGCAGTGACAGAATAAAGGAGAAAACCAAGAGGCCTTGGTTCTCAGTCTACTGCTCTGTTACTCCTGGGGGAAATCTGCATGACTGCGCACATGCAGAATTCATGTCCCCCGCAGATTTCTTCCCTTCCCCACAGAAAAATGACTTTCTGATGGAGGAACCAAAGGGAAGTTGAAAGAGCAGACATGAGCCCTTCCCCAGCAGTGCGGGTGCACCATTTCGGGCACCTGGAGCAGCCAACAGAGAGGTAAATCACTGCAGGGACTAGGAATACCTCGGCCAGTGGCTCCTACCCTGCATCGGGTTCAGCTGCTAGTCCCTGCTGGGTGGGGGGAGAGACAGGATGTGCTCTTCCCCTGCAAGGAGTGGCCAGGGCCAGGTCAGACCAGATCCACGCCCAGAAACCTGGCTGCAGGAAGCTCTGCAGGCCCCCTACCTCCCACTTCCTGTCCCCATCATTCCTCAGCCATGAGGGAGGAGCTAATGGACAGGGAGCTGCTCCTCCATCTGCCCAACCCCTGTGCATCTGGATGCCCCCATACACAGATCCCCCCCACACCTAGAACCCACCTACCGAGCCCCCATCCCGCTGAGCCTCACCCCCTGCATCCAGAGCCCCTCTCCACTCAAATCCCCCCTCCTGAGCCCTACCCCCCGCACTCAGACCACACCTGTTGAGCCCCCTGCACTCCAACCCTTACACTAATAACCCCGAACCCCCCATACCTGGACCCCCACAACAGACCCCTCCACCTCAACCCCCCCAACCCACTAAGCCCCAACCAGCTGCACCCAGAACCCTACCCCACCAAGCCCCAAGAACCCAGACCCTGCTGCCAAGCTCCCCCACATTCTAGCCCACCCCAAGCCCCATCCCCCAACATACAGACTTCCCTGCTGAGGCCCAACCACCATCACCCAGATCCCCCTACAGAATCCCATTGCCCCTGCACCTAGCTACTCACTGAGCTGCCCACACCCAGACTGCCCCACACAGAATCCTCTCATCCCACACCAAGTCCCTCCACACTTGGATCCTGCCTGCCCACACCTGGTGTGCCTTGCATGGAGAGGTAGGGCCCCAGGGTGTTTCTGGGATAGGCCCGGCCCCTGCGGTGTGCCAGGGGCAGTCTCAGATGTGCCTGACTGAATGAGAGAGACTAGGGATCAGCCAGGCTCTGCATCATGGAGGCTCCCTAACAATCCCTGCCCAAAATCCTTTGTTCCAGTCTTCTCCCACCTACACGCAATAACTTTCCAATTTAGAATACAGAATATAAAGGTTGGAAGGGACCTCAGGAGGTCATCTAGTCCAACCCCCTGCTCAAAGCAGGACCAATCCCCAGACAGATTTTTGCCCCAGATCTCTAAATGGCCCCTTCCCATATTCAGGCTCCTTCCCAGCAATTGCTTCCCTCTCCCTCAGCTCCTCCATCACCCCTGACACCCCCAAGTGGGAAGTACAGGCCACTGGCATATGAGATCACCCTGCAGCTGTACCCACCCACACACATTTTATGCTTGGAACTCACTCCCTCCACTTTCGTACCAATAGGCCACCCCCTCAATTCAAAACTCTTCTTTACTCCTTCCGTGAAGCCCATCAATGATAATCTAACACTGAATTCAAGTTTTATATAACTGTTCAATAACAAAAATATCTACATAACCAAAGGAAAACAAACAAAACTAAATCAATTCAAAATGATGCTCTCTCTGCTGGAAATACTAGCCTCCCTCAAGACAGGTGTGTAAGTATGGATGTTTTCCTTCCCACCCACCACAGTCTGTCATTTTTACTGAGCTCCTGTTCTGATTTACTCTGCAAGCTCCACGACCATATCTTTTTATCTGCTCGTAGAAGGTTCCAGGCATATCCATATACATAAAACAGATGATTGCATGATACTCAGTTTAACTCAAGATAGTGGAGTCACCTTTGCTTGAATTTGAAAGCTGGGCAGCTCTAGAATGTCTAGCCTTTTTCACACCACTATACCATCCACCTTCTGGATATTGTTCTACTTTATATAAATGGTCCTTTGAAAAATACTCTCCTAAAGCTGATTCAAGAGCACGCCATTCTACCTAAGGAACATTTTTGGGGGGTGGACTTGCCTGTTTAACCAGTTAATTCATAACTCAGGCCCAGCAGCAATCCTAAAAGGTTAGACATCCCACCCTTTCCAGCCAATATGGTTACAGAAGCATGAGATGAAAGGATGAAACTAAAGATCTGCTTCAACCAGTTTTGCATAAACAAATGAGGTTAAAAAATAAACTATTTCTATTAAGCCCTCAGACTGTGTATACAAACCATCCAAGACTCAGAAGAAAGGGTACGTTTGTGAAACACCTTTGCAGTCTTGAAAAAGACAGTCCTTTTCCAGCATGAGTAAGCAAGTACTTAGAGTAAAAAAAAAAAAAAAAAAAAAAAAAATCCTCTATTTAAAAATATTAATACAGGTGAACTTGAGAAAGGGAGAACATTAAAGAAAACTAGTCAAGACTGACCAGCCAAGATAATTCAAAACACACTTGTAGGACATGAGCCTGCAGTTAGCACTCTGTACACACTCACCTGTTGAAGGGGAACCAAGCAAAATCATTTTCCTTGCTAAAATAAATTCATAAGTTTAATATACAGGAGAAGAGGATAGAAGATAAGATGTGTTAGCTTTAAGTGTTTCCCTTCCACTATGCCTGGCTGTCCATATTCCATTGTTGTGAGTGGTCAGCATTTTCACATCTACAAGACTTCTTCCTTCTGAGTTCAAGAGTCAAGAGATGGATTTTTATAAACTGCTTGTTCCTAAAAATGGAGACAGAAGACACTAGATCCACAAAGGGACTCAGGTACCCTGCAGGCCAGCTGTATTTACAGCCCCAAGTTAAGTGGCCAGCCTCCCCCTGCATTTTAGGGGGAGAGTTAGGTTCCTAAACTAGCCAGTAAGTGGGGAGCTGCCTAAACTAGCCAGTAAGAATTCCAAGGAGAGGTGCAGTATTGAGCGCCATCCCTCAAAGGTAGCTAGGTGGCTAACTCTAGGCCAGAGGGAAACATCTACCTCTCTCGGGACTCACAGCCACTAACCCCCTCTTGGAGTTAGGCACCTAAGCCAGGTCAGCCCTTGCTCTCATACACACACATTCTCCTAACAGACATCTGCCCCATAATAGCTTGGGCATCTGCCCCATAATAGCTAATAGCCCAGTAGTTAGGGCACTCACCAGAGTTGCACAAAACCACTCAAACTACTGCTCTGCATAATTTGGAGCACCTACTTGAACACACCCGGGTTCAGGTCCCTGCTCCAAATCAGGCAGAGCATGGATTCAAACTTGGATCCATCTATCATTGATAGCTCTTGCATGGAAATCTACAGCACAGTATGACCAAATACAACTGAAAGCTGCTGATAACATCTGGACAAGGGGAGATCCAGTAGATATAGTGTATTTAGATTTTCAGGAAGCCTTTGACAAGGTCCCTCACCAAAGGCTCTTACGCAAAGTGAGCAGTGATGGGATAAGAGGGAAGGTCCTCTTATGGATTGGTAACTGGTTAAAAGATGGGAAACAAAGGGTAGGAATAAATGATCAGTTTTCAGAATAGAGAGAGGTAAATAGTGGTAACCCCCAGGGGTCTGTACTGGGCCCAGTCCTAGTCAACATATTCATAAATGTTTTGGAAAAAGAGGTAAGCAGTTAAGTGGCAAAATTTGCAGAGGCTACAAAACTACTCAAGATACCGTATATACTCGATCATAAGCCAGTTTGTTTAGAAGCTGACCCCCCTACCCCGCAAGGTGGATAAGTACAAATGGAAAAATTTTAGAACCTGTTCATAAGCAGACCCTGTAATTCAGGGGTCAGCAAACTTGCCTCCTGGGCCATCAGGATAAGCCACTGGTGGGTTGAGATGGTTTGTTTACCTCAAGCGTCCGCAGGCCTGGAGGTAAACCTAAGTAAACAAAAAGTGTCCTAGTGCATCAGCTGCTTACCCTGATGGGCCAGGACAGCAACTGGTGGGGAAATTTTTGTGGGGGAAGAAGTTGGGAATCAGGGGAGTAACCCCGGTGACCACCCCTCACATGACCCCCCCCCCCCAGCCCGGGACCCCCACACTCCCCATCCCATCCCGTCCCACCTTATCTGGTGAGGAGGTCTCTGGCCTGGCTGGATCTGCTCCAGCAGGCTAGGCAGCAAGGCCGCAGCCTGTTCTGGCGGGCCAGACTAGGCGGCGCGGCCACAGCATGTTCCAGCAGGCTGGGCCAGGTGGCATGGCTGCAGCATGCTCCAGCGCCCGGGCAGCACAGCCACAGCTTGCTCTGAGGTGCGGGGCCGAGTGGCATGGCTGCAGCCTGCCAGCCCCCGAGTTGCAGCTGCTTCGGAGGCTGTGGGGAGAGCAGCGTGGCCAGAAGCAGAGAGACTCTGGCCCCGCCTCTTCCCTTCTGGCTCTGCTGGCTGTGCTGCCCCTCCTTGCTCGCTCTGTTGGGGGGTGGGGCTGTGTCCCATCTCTCCCCCTCTATACCCGTTCGTAAGCCGACCCTGTTCTCTGGTGCTTCCCTTTTTTACTAAAAAATTTGACTTATAAATGAGTATATATGTAGTTAAGTCCCAGACAGACTGCAAAGAGCTACAAAAGGATCTCTCAAAACTGGGTGAATGGGCAACAAAATGGCAGATGAAATTCAATGTTGATAAATGCAAAGTAACACACACTGGAAAACATAATCCCAACTATACATATCAAATGATGGGGTCTAAATTAGTTGTTACCACTCAAGAGAGAGACCTTGGAGTCAGTGTGGATAATTCTCTAAAAACATTCACTCAATGTGCAGAGGCAGTCAAAAAAACAAACAATGTTGGGAATCATTAAGAAACGGATGGATAGATAATAAGACAGAAAATATCATATTGCCTCTATATAAATCCATAGTTAGCAGGTTTAAAACAAAAAAGTATTTTTTCCACACAATGCAGTCAATCTGTAGAACTCCTTGCCAGAGGATGTTATGAAGGCCAAGACTATAAAAAGGTTCAAAAAAGAACTAGATAAATTCATGGAGAATAGATCCACGAATAGCTGTTAGCCAGGATGGGCAGGGATGGAGTTCCCTAGCCTCTGTTTGACCGAAGGTGGGAATGGATCACTAGATGATTATCTGTTCTGTTCATTCCCTCTGAGGCACCTGGCATTGGCCACTGTCAGAAGACCAGATACTGGGGTAGATGGACCTTTGATCCAACCCAGTATGGCCGTTCTTATAAATCCAGCAGGATGAATATATATACCCATCTGTAAAGGTGGTACCAGTGCCATATCCTCAACTGAAACCTGACTGAAGCGTCTAAGAACATTGGTAAAGATCAGCTGCTGCTGGACTATTCTCAGCACCATTTTCTTGATAATTTTGGGGCAAGAAGGAAGGTTGCTAGCCGGCTTGAGATCTACCTAGATTACTGTACAATTTAGGGTGGTCGGTAGATTGCCCACAATGAGAAACTTTGATAATATTGGTCAACAGAGGACCCAGCTACTCTCCAACAACCACAGGGGTAACAGGTCCATTTCATATAGAACACAGCCTTCTATTTAAGAATTCCCATTTGTACAACTGGGTCACATAGAAGACCATTTCTAATTCTCAGTTTAGACTATAAACCTTTCAGGGTAGGGACTTTTATTCCATGTCTGTACAGCTCTTAATAATGGGACACTGACCACACCTGAGAACCCTAGACACTACTGTAACAAAATAATTTTGTTGATCCTTTCAAAAAAGGAGGCATGAGAGCTCTTATCAACGAGAGGGACTCTGATCTGAAGCTGTCAACTGCAGCCTAGGTTGAGATATTGCAGATGGTGTGGGAGTGAAGATTCTTTTGACCGCTAGCACAGTTGCTCTACTTATGACTGCATAAAATTTCTTGTGATGCTAATGGGAGTCCAAGGATATTTAGCACCAGTTGTATTATAATATTCTGCCCATCAGCTGATGTAGATAAGTAGTAAATTATGATAAGCTATGAGGACAAGGCAGGAGACAAAGAATTTTAGAACTAAAGTTTTGCTGAATGATAGCAGATGATCGTTATGTTTGGACTACACACACTTTGGTTCCATAAATGGACAACATGCTCCTCAACTATTGGCTCAAGGAGGCCCTAGCATGCATGATCAAACCCACTCTCTCACCTCGAGCTGGTAGTAATAGCATCATGGATTGAATGGTAATATCGGTAACTCTAAATAAGAGGCACTTAAAATTAATAGTCACTAGCATAGGACTGTTCTCCTGAGTACTCTGATACCTAGCATTGATTATTTTTTGTTTTTGAAGAATAAGGTAATATTGAATTGGCAGTAGGGAAAAGATAGTTATATCAACCTCACACTGTAGGAAAAGAGTAGACAAGCTGGTAAACCTAGCATGTTTAGAGAACAACACTATTCCCTTTAAACATTCTCACTCAGACTCATGGACTTTAAGGTCAGAAGGGACCATCATGATCATCTAGTCCAGTTGTTTTCAAAACTGCGGGTTGCAACCCACTACTGGGTTGCGGAACGTAAGACACTCAGTCATGGCTGCTCTGGTCAGCACTGCTGACCAGGCTGTTAACAGTCCCGTCAGCAGTGCTGCCCAGCTAAGGCAGGCTAGCCCCTACCTATTCCAACACCGCACTGTGCCCTGGAAGCAGCCAGCAGCAGGTCTGGCTCCCAGGCAAGGGGCCACGGGGCTCCACGCACTGCCCCTGCCCCAAGCACGGGCTCCACACTCACATTGGCCAGTTCCCAGTCAATGGGAGCTGGGGGTTGGTACCTGCGAGTGAGAGCCGCGTGGAGCTGCTTGCATGCCTCCGCTTAGGAGCCGGACCTGCTGCTGGCCACTGCCAGGGCACAGCACAGTCCGCTGTGCCAAGACAGGCAGGAAGCCCGCCTTAGGACCCCTGCTGTGCTGCTGACCAGGAACCGCTGGAGGTAAGCTGGCGCCCCAAATCTTCACTCCAGACTCCTCATCCCCAGCCCCACTCTAGAGCCTGCACCCTCAGCCCAAAACCAGACCCCTTCCCACATCCCAACACTCTGCCCTGACCCCCCCAAACCCAGAGCCCCCTCATACACCCCAAACTCCTCACTCCCCACCCCAGAGCCTACACCCCCAGCCCATTATTAATAATTTTACCATTAGCCTCCACATTTTTATTATAGAAGAGAACAAACAACTACAATACTTCCTCTACTTTTCCTCTTAAAGTGAAATAGTGCTAGTGAAAGGTGATACCGTGACAGCCTGGATACTGGGTTTGCTACAGGCACTGTCAATGTCCCCATGCTAGCCTGCAGTGTGCTTGACCTGACCCGTTTCTCAAATATTGTAATTTTGATACTAAATACTTCTCTTTTATCAAATGTTAAAGTCAGTTATTGCATGTTTTTTCCCCAAAAGGCCAGTTTCTGCTTCACTAAGGACAAAGAAAAGTCGTCTCTTTGCAGCTATTTTGCTGAATTCCTCTAGTCTTGTCAAAGGTGTCTGACTGGCTGGTCGGGACGGATAGCTCAGTGGTTTGAGCATTGGCCTGCTCAACCCAGGGTTGTGAGTTCAATCCTTGAGGGGGCCACTTAGGGATCTGGGGCAAAATTGGTCCTGCTAGTGAAGGCAGGGGGCTGGACTCAATGACCTTTCAAGGTCCCTTCCAGTTCTACGAGACTGGTATATCTCCAATTAATACAAGTGGTAACGGAGGCAACCTATTAGATCTAGTCCATCTAACAGCAATGGCATTATATATTCAATAGGTGACTCACAACACCTCTTTAGGTTACAAGTTTATCCAAAATGCCTTACACTGAAAGTCAACATGCATATTGTTTGTACTGAACCTGTAGTATTAGGGTTTTTTAAATTATTGCCCTGTACCAATGCCCAATGTTAACAGTCCTTATCAGTGGCCATCTAAAGAGGAAAAAGAGAAGCTCTGCATAACGTAGAAAGTTTGAATCAAACTGCTTTGAGGCCCTGTATTTTTTCTGTGGGAGAAGTTTGGTGTTTTGACTCCACACGGTTTATAGAAACTATTACATTAAGTGACCTGAGTTAAAATATTTTAACTTCAGCTATAGTAACAAGCATATGCAATCAGTAGTCAGTCTCCAATCCCCCTCTTGTACTCACCACCTCTTCCCCTAAGAGGCTCTGCCATTCCTTGCTATACAGTCATCTTGAATTCCCTGGGAAAGCATTCTCAGGGAAGATAACTGGCAGAGTGGAGTGGGTGGCCTGGAAGCTGACAACTGATTAGAAAGCCAAGATAAAACTGAAAAGTTTAGTAGTCTTAAACTGTTTTCCTGCTAACAAATGTCAGCCTGATTCTGCAGCATTACCAGAGACGGATATCAGCATTATGACAAACTAATATAGGGCATATTTAAATATTGGAATAATTGCTTAAGCAAAACAGACAATTATCTAACTTGGAACAAAGTACAATAGCAATTGTAATCTAACATTTAGAGTAGATTGAGTCAGGTCTCCTTGGGCATATTTCCAGCTCTGCCACTCACTTTGTAAACTTGGGCAAGTTACTTAACCGCTTCACCTCAGTTTACCCAAAATGGGAACAGTAATGCCAGCTTCTGTGAAAGGAAGCCTTGTACAGTTTTATCAATGACTAAAACACGAGACCATCTGATAAACACTGCTGGAGCAGGCTGGGATAGGAGTTAAATTTCCCATTTGTGGTCAGGCTATGTATGTTCCCCCCTCTGGAAAGTTTAAGAAGGTACAGAGAAACAATGTCTTAAAGGATACTACTAGAAAAAGAGCATTTCATGATAAATACCCCAAGTCATGATTTCAGTAGCCTCTTGAAATTAAAGTGGTGCAAATATACACACTGATACCTACATCTAGCCTTAAATAAATACATATTTGTGATTAAAAGTCGCCTGATGTAATAACAATTTTTAAGATTTCTCCACAAAGATTGAGCATCAAAAGAGGTATAGTATATCTGTGAAAGGAAATCTCTATGTTATTATGCTAAGTGAGCTATGCATATTCTGTTTGAAAGGCAGCTACACACTTAAATTCAGAGAAAACAGACGATACTGGATCACCCAGGACCTGAACTCAACCCATCACATGCCCTTGGGCATATTACTTGACCTTCCTGTGCCTCAGGCAACCCATTTGTAATTGAGTGTGAACAACACCTCACTAATTCAGATGTTGTGCCTGGTTTTTAAATCTTGAATGAGTAAATTACTATACAAGTGTCAAAAATCTAAGCTGTAAGGAAATAAGGTAACATTAATAGTACAATTGTGTTGTCCTCTTCAGCTATTAATGAAAAATGTATTACAGATGTGTGTGAACAGGGAAACATTCTAACCATAGAGAGCACAGGACTGGGAGCAAGGAACTATTAAGTTTTAATCCTGGCTATAACACTGGCCTGGACTTCATCTATACCACCAGTTCAGTTGCAATCTCTCTAGCTCAGTTTCTTATCTAACATAGGGATAATAATTCTCCATGATGAAGGTGTTACCAGTACTGCAGTTTATCTAATGCTAAACACCTAGTATTTTGTGTTATGGATTTTTACATAAACCCCTATATTTCTCTCAATTACAACAGTACAATTAACTAAAGGAAGAAAATACTAATTTTACTGACTTGCTCTTAGGATCGTGTGACTAATGACACACATATGTTAGTGAGAATTGAACAGCCTGGTTTGTCAGTCCACCATGGAAATCATCATCACTATAAATAGACTAAGTGAGATAATACTATTTCATTGGAGCAAGCACTAGTGCTGTGGTAGCTCAGCAACTCCTAGAGCTTTAGATACAGCTAAAAGTTAAATGCAAAACTGAAGGCCCTCTGGGTTGAATGTGGATAAGCATTTTGCAATATGAACACTTGCTCAGCAATCCCCCACCAGTATCTGCAGTTTTAGGTCACATTTTTATATCATTATATTACATATCCAGTGTTATCAATACAGACACTTTTCCTGTGACCTTTCAGTTTTAGGAATATTAAAGGTTACTAGTAACTGTAAGCAATAAAGTGTTGAGGGAGATAAAAGTTCACTGTGTTCCTTTAAAATCTAAAATTTTTCAAAAACTTTCACAGGTAGCACTGTAGGGGGGGGAGGGGATGGGGAGAAGGGGAGCAGGAGGGGGAAATAAACACAGGGTTCTAACCACCATCTTCTTTACACAAATACAACCTGCAGCCACTCCTTTAAATCGTAAGATCTGTGGAAACTACAGGGTCCAAGGGACACAGATGCCTGTGCGATGAAACTTGCATTCTCGGTGGAGGGGAGGAGAGGATATGGGAGTGGTCACAATAAGACAAAAGGAGATGGGTGAGTAAGAACACAGAGCCATGAAGGTCCTTAAAAACAAAGAGCGGAAGTTTGAACTTGATACAGTATAACTGGGAAGACAGTGAAGGGATTCAAAGAGGAGAGATGTGATCAGAGCAACAGGCAAAGTTGACAGCAGGTATGTTACTTGCTGCTTTGACCAAACCATACCCTTCTTTGGATCTCTCCACTGTATCCTTCCCTCTTAATCTTCAAGGCCATTCAGAATTCTGTTTCTATTCTTTGTTCATCCAGTCTTACTTCATTAACCCTCATTTCCTCTGCACTGTTGATGGTTGCCTTATCTACCAGTCTGTCAGCTTCCCACCGGAGCTTCCATGTCTTCTTTTACAATTCAGGAGGATTTACACAGCATGTGCTGTGACCACTGACTATCAGGCTATTCTTAGTTGCCTTGCTGTTGCTTTGCATTTCCTTCATCATCTGTTTGTTGTACAATTTGTTTATTATCTTATAGATTGTAAGCTCTTCAGAGCATGCAGTCTTTTTGTTGCAGTTTTTACAATGTGTATTTTAGTGTGGGCCCAAGTACTACCACAATACAAGCAAACACAAATAACTAAACACAAAAAGTCACTCTTTTCCTCTTTCAAATCTCTACTCCAAACACAGTTCTGCTGAGATGCCTTTAAAAAGTCAGCCAATTAATTATTAGTTTGAAAAGCAAATAGGGATAGCTGGCACTTATAATTAAAAAAATACAAGTGTGTATGTATATAAAAAATGAACCTCAACTGTTATCCTAATCCTTCCGTTCACATGCAGCTACTATATTCAGCAATCATTTTCCAGCATCTTTTCTGCCCCTCCCCCCCCATTATTCACTTAACAAAACACTGGTATTACAGGTAACTGGCATTATTATCTGATATTTTACCAGCCATTCAAGTCTCAAAGTAATGAAACCCTTCTCTGGATCAGTTTCTTTTGTAAACACTTGACTCTTCCAGATCGTTAACCGTGCAGATAAACTGTTCAAGAGGACAGCACTCACACGTTGATCAAGCACATCATTATAGTCTTAGGAATCATTGCTGTGTTGATTGCCAGACTGCACCACATTTCATCTCAATGATTCGGTGATACTGATTTACGTAGACATGCGTCTAAACTCCATGTAGGAGAAAAAGGTTGTGTGCTTGCTAGACCCAAACCACAGAAAATCCTGTGTCACCCAAAACTTTATTTCAAGCTTGTAAAATGAATTCTAGATTTGCAAGGAGGCCTAAGAGAACAGTTGCCCTGGAGAAGGGGAGAAAGTTGCATCTTCCCCAGACACAGCTCTTGGCACTTAATCATAGGAGAAACAATTACACCTAACATTAGGGCTAGGCATGGCAACCACCACAACAGAACTACCTCTGAAGCAGTGGTTCTCAACAAGCAACCCACTTGCAGCCCAATCAGCACACAGCTGCTGCCCATGTGACATCTTCAGGACCACATAGGTAGTATTGGATACAGCCCACATAATACCTCATGGGCTGCATAACAATAAGAAGTAGGTTGAGAACCACTGCTCTGAAGGATGATACTATATTCATTTCCCCATCTCACCACTTTTATCTAAAATGGTTGAAGGGATGCTGTCAGATAGTTGAAGCCAAAAATTAAGTTTTATAAAGACAAATATTTAAATAAGAAACTGTCAGATTTTTAAATCCCTTACTACAGACCTAGAAAAACTAAACTGAAGTAGTCTTGTTCACTCTTCACCTTCTATATGGTTTTTATTTTCAATTTCACTAGCCCAGACAATGAAAATAGACTAGCACGTCATTTGTGTATAATCAGTCTAAATAGCATAACATTATTATCTGGGTTGCAAGTACTGCAGAAGAATGGTTAAAGCTAAATAAACTGTTTTCAGAAGATAATGAAATTTGATATATTTAAAGGAACACTGTTCAGTATTTCAGCAAAGATTTACACTTGGTTGACTTTAATAGCCAAGATTCACTGATGCCAGTAAAACTAGCATTTCTATAAAGGAGTTCTAACAGTCTTTGAAACAAAGTCAGAAACTTTGCGTTACTTATATATTAACACTAGCTATCATCAAAAAAGTTTGAAACTTTGTAGCTATGCTGTTTGAGTTATGACTTCACAAGAAGACTACAAAAGCAAATGTGTAAACTTCTCAGAGCACAAACAATTTGGCTGATTTCTTTCAAGATTAAAAATATTTCAGAGGTGTATTTAAGTTCCATGGGATCAGACAAATTTAAGAATAGTCTTCAGTATTCTGAATAAGAGTGACGACAACTTTGGAAAAGTCTGTCCAAAAATGCCAGAATTTATAACAATGAGTAGGACCAAAAGGAAAAGCTCAAACATTAGAAAATGTCATCTGAAATACATTCAACATATTCGGTTATGTCTATACTAGAGAGTTTACAGCGGTACAGCTGTTCCAATGCAGCTGTGCTGCTGTAAGATCTCTCATACAGCCACTCTATGCCAAGCAACGGAGCTCTCCCGCCAACATAATTAAACCACCCCCATCAAGCGGCAGTAGCTATGTCGGCAGGAGAAGCGCACACCACCACTTATGCCAGCATAATTTATATCGCTCGGGGCGGGGGTGGTGTTTTTTTCACACCCGAGTGACATACATTGCCGGCATAAGCGGTTGGCTAGACATAGCCATAGTGTCTCTCTTAAGCCAAGCAGGACAGTGAAGTTTTATTTTACAGTATTTTTAAAAGATCTTTACACTTAAAGCTTCGAGACAAGTCCTACTGTCATTCAGTAGAAACTCCTATTGAAGTCAATGGGAAATTTGCCTAATTAAGGAAAGCACAATCTGAACTCGTCACAAATTCTTGAATCGGAACTTTTTCATAAATTTAGACAGATCTACTATTTATTACATATATTAGGCATACATTTGTTTCAAGGGACTTTTCAAACAAAACACATTATGGTATCAAATTATGTAAATTTCTTTCTAGAACTATTTAAGTTAAGTAACCAAAAATTTGCTTTCCAGCATTGTCAAGACAGATTCAGCGAGCTAGAGTAAGCAAGTCACAACCGATTATGGGGCTATAAAGAACTGGAAAACTTGAAAGTTGAGTTTTTATGTCAAGATATCATTGAACACAAATCATCACATCACTGCTCACGGGCACTAACCTAGTAAACCTGAATACCAGGAACCGTTATTTCAGTTACCCCTATGTGTTCTCTCTGTCCTCGATAATATTGACTTAAAAAAACACGGTTAAGTAAGATCCCTAAAAGCAGATAGGATGAGCATAAGAGCTTATAACTAGAATGCTAGGCAGCAGAGCTGGAGCAGTGAGGGGGTGGGGGGGGTGGGGGGGGGGAGACACACCTGGCCACTTTTTGACTTGGCCAAACCTGAGGGCACTTTGAGCCCACACTCCATGTTGCAACACCATTCAGGACACTCCTCTGTGATGACGGAGGAGCAGTTGAACCAAATCTGAGTGAACGGCATCCCCACCTGGCACACAGGGTTGTGACAGCACTCAGGTTTGCACCAGGGTCACAATGCCATCTACTCAAATTTGGCCCAGTCGCCCCTCCATCATAATGGAAGGGCAACTGGGTCAGACCTGAGTGGTTCTGCAACCTCACACGCCAGACGGCAGCATCGCTTGTTCAGATTTGGAGAGGATGCATGTAGGGGCTCATGGGCAGGAAGACCAGGTTGCTAGTGGGTGGGGTGCCTGAACAAAGAAGAGAAAGGTCAGGCAGAGAAGCAAATTCTATTGGCCCCCGCTTCAAACAGAACTACAGGGCTTTGACTGGAACAAGTCCAGACACACTAAAGGTCTCTACTGGACTTCTCTTGAAATCAGAAGTGAAGTGTTGCACTCCCACACTTCCTGCCATCTGGTAAAAATGGGCAGGAGTGGGGGCAGAGAGATACATCCAAGGGCTCCGGAAAAGCCACCCCCAAAACGTAGAAGGTTCTTGAAGAGTCATTCTCCTGCTGCGCTGAATTGCATTACCTGGAGCTCAGGGGTGTGGACGTGACCTCCCAGCAGGGCGCACGGCACTCACACACCGCACGGGCCCTGGGGTACTAGAACCACCCCTAAGTGCCCCCCTCCCGCGCAGAACTCACCCTGCGCCTTGGCACCAGAGGGCCCCTCCCGCCCGCGCTGCGCGCTCTAAGGCGCAGGCCCGTGCCTCCTCCCGGCATCCCTTCGGGGCCCAGCCCGGTGCAGCACGCCGGGACCCGGGCCCGGCCTCCGCTCACGGGCTTCCTCCCCGGCCCACAGCGGGGAATTCTACCCGAGGCCCCCTCCTGCCAGTCCCGGCGCGCTGGGGGCGGGTGTACGGGCCTCTTCCTCCCAGCCCGACCTGGCGCGAGGGGGAGGGGGCCAGCGAGCCCGGATCTCGGTGAGAGCGGCCGGGCGGGTCCCCCAACACTGGCTCTGGAGAGGGGCCCGAGCCCCAGCGGCTGAGCGCAGGTCACTCACCAGTGCAGCAGCCGCCGGCACCGCGGCTCCTCCTCGCCTCCCCCTCGCGGGGGAGCAGCTCGGACATGGGGGGCCGAGGCCAAGTCGCCGCCGCCGCCTGCCTCGCTCCCCGCCCTGCGCGCCACCGACAGAAAATGTCACCGGAGGCCGCTCGGCTCCGCTCGCGGCGTCACTTCCGGCGGCCGGGACCGGGCTGCAGCTGACCGGCGAGCGGCGCACAGAGCTGCCCCGCCGCTGGGCCCTGCAGCGCCACCTGCCGGCCCCTGCGGCGCGTCGACCCTGCCGCCCCAACCTGCTCCCCGGAGACTGGGAACCGGCTGAGCCCCTCCCCCAGCCCCAGCAGGGCCCCATAGGGATCGGGGAGCAGCCAGAACCCTTCCTTCCTGCCCCCACCAGGGGAAAGGAACCAGGGAGACCCCTGTCCCCTGACCCCTTCCCCCCTCTCCCCTAGGGAGTCAGGAGGGGCAATAATCCAGAGCCTCCCAACTAGGGTCCCGTCCAGAGGGATGGGACCCAGAGCCTGTTCCCAGCCCCCCTTCTCTCCCACACTCGAGCCCAATGGGAGAGACCCAGAGCCTCACCTGTCAGCTCCCTCCCCCTGTGGGGCCACATGGGAATGGCTTGTGAGCAGTGCTTGTGGTGTCACCCTCTGGAAGGGCAGGGCAGTGCTGGCCGTCCCATGATGGATGGCCGCCTTGTCTGAAACAGAGAAGGCTTGGACACAAACAAGTTAACACCGCAGTCCCATCCTCATGGTCATGTCCAGGGGCTGGATTTGGGGTGCCAGGCTTGAGAAGCACCAGCCAGCAAGTGTGAAAAATCGGGATGGGGTGGGGGTAGTAGACACCTATAGAAGAAAATGTCCCAAATATTGGGACTGCCCTATAAAATAGGGATATCTGGTTACCCTACTCCGGTTGCTGTCTTTGTTGTTAGTGACAAAAGGAAAAATAGAATGTTTGAAGTAAAATGTTTCAGGTGTTCCAGGCACAAATTCATTTTTCACTCACCTCGTACAATGTTCCGGACCTTTGTAGAACCTCATGCAACCGTCCAGATTTTTTGAGAACTACATTTTCTTTGAACCTCCTCGAATGTTGTCAGCCATGCCCTCATGGGTATAGAACAGGTAGTGCGTTGCTAGTCAGTAAGATACAGAGTGAAGTGAGAGCCCAGCTGCAATATTGTGTAATTGTGAGAGTGTACTTGTGTTTTAAGACTTGAAGAGTGTAAATAGTGACTAGTAAAGGACTAATTTAACGAGACACCAGAGATATCTATTGAACCCCTATCTATGCAACAATATAAAAGAAATACTGTTACTTCTTTTGCCGTACTTAACACATAATGTTCAATGACTTTCTAAGACTGCAGAACATAGACTTTTGCTCTCTGTAATACTGTCTGTTCTTCCCCATAGAAAATAAAAGATGCCCCCAGAGAAGCTTTCAGGAGTTCAGTATAGGAAGCAAAAAGTTCAATTGCAATCTCGTTTGAAGCAAGAGGCAAGTTTGATGGGAAAATATCTGAAACAGAACAACACAAACCAGGCTTTAAGCAATAGTGATTGTCCCAGTGCAGAAGAAATTGAGAAGCAAAGTGTAAATGATGGAAGTCCTATTACTAAGGAATTGGCAGATTTACCTGATAAGCAATGGAAATGTGAGGAAAGTGATGAAGAATCATCCAGATTTCTTGGTGGTGTAAAGGAGAGTGATGATAAAGAAAAATCTGGTTTACATGAAAAGGAGAGAAACAATAGAAAAGAATCAGCCTCGCATGATGGCAGAAACAGCAGTAAGAAAAATTGCACCCCACAAATCAATACATCAGATTCTGCTTTATTGCCAGTGATCTTAAACTCTGCTGATACTGATCATAAAATTTTGAATGGACCGGGCTAATTCGAAGATATGTTTCCAGTAAATGAAAAGTGACACTTCTCAAAGTCACACTGCAAAAGAGTACTCAAGAATGGTAAGAAACTGAATTGGCATTGGCTAGTTTACTCAAAATCAACTGACAATGTGTTCTGTTTTTATTGCAAAATATTTGACAAGAATGTCAAATCTTTGGTTGTGCTTTTGGGGTACAATTACTGGCATAACTTAGCTGATGATTTGAAGCAACATGAAAAGGCATCTGTCCATTTTATGGCCTACTCCAAATATATGGAGGTCCAGTCCAGGCTTAAACTGAATAAATACACAGATGCAGAAAACCAGCACATTATTAATGTAGAAATCCAGCACTGAAGGAATACGCTCAAACCTCTGATCTCAATTACCCTCTTCCCTGCAAAGAATAATTTGCCTTTCTGGGGTTCAGATAAGTTGTTCACTGAACATAATGGTAATTTCCTTGATTTGGTAGCGCTCCTTGGGAAATATGACAATATTATGCATGAGCACTTACATTGAATAGTTTGTAAAGAAGCTATGAACCATTACTATAGCAAAACAATTTGTAAGCAGGGTCTGAATGAGTTCTTCCCTGACAGCTAGTTGGAGAGACTTCAGGAGCAAACTGTATTTACATTAACACATCTACCCTGCATAGGTATCCAGCAGACAGGAGCTATGTAGCTCCAAGTGATCAACTTTGGCTGGTGTTAGGTAAAAAATCACTTTAGTACTGAATGGAGGGGTAGTGAGATGAGATAAAACTAGCTAGAGACATAAAGGGAACAAGAAAACATTCTACAAATACACTAGAAGCAAGAGGAAGACTGAGGACAGTGTAGGCCCATTGCTTAATGAGGAGGGGGGAACAATAACAGCAAATGTGGAAATCGCAGAGGTACTTAATGACTTGTTTGTTTCAGTTTTCACCAAGAAGGTTGCTTGGTGATTGGACATCTAACATACTGAATGCCAATGAAAATGAGGTAGGATCAGAGGCTAAAACAGGGAAAGAACAAGTTAAAAATTACTTAGACAAGTTAGATGTCTTCAAGTCACCAGGGCCTGATGAAATGCATCCTAGAATGCTCAAGGAGCTGACTGAGGAGATCTCTGAGCCATTAGTGATTATCTTTGAAAAGTCATGGAAGACAGGAAAGATTTCAGAGGACTGGAAAAGGGCAAATATAGTGCCAATCTATAAAAAAGAAAATAAGGACAACCTGGGGAATGACAGACCAGTCATCTTAACTTCTGTACCTGGAAAGATAATGGAGCAAATAATTAAGCAATCAATTTGCAAGCATCTAAAAGATAATAAGGTGATAAATAACGGTCAGCATACATTTGTCAAGAACAAATCATGTCAAACCAACCTGATAGCTTTCTTTGACAGAGTAACAAGCCTTATGGATGGGGGGAAGTGGTAGATGTGGTATATCTCAACTTTAATAAAGCTTTTGATACCGTCTCACATGACTTTCTCTTAAGCAAACTGGAGAAATGCAATCTAGATGGTGCTACTTTAAGGTGGGCGCATAACTGGTTGGAAAACCGTTCCCAGAGAGTAGTTATCAGTGGTTCACGGTCATGATGGAAGGGCATATCAAGTGGGGTCCCTCAGGGATCAGTTCTGGGTCCAGTTCTGTTCAATAACTTCATCAGTGATTTAGATAACAGCATAGAGAGCACACTTGCATTAAAAGTTTCTTTTTTACGCTCAGACTCTATGCTAGCGAGTGGGAAAGTATTGCCTTTGAGAGGAGCCCAGGGGTGGTGTGTAATTTTCCCAGGTTACTGGGTGGGGGCTTGAGCTGGTTCTGTGTTGTATTGTAGAAAAGAAACCCCTAGATATTGAACTGGTTGCTGCCAGCTCCACCTGGCAGAAGAGTTACAAATTCAAAATGAATTGATTGACCTTATGGCAAGGAAGGCTCTTGATAACATATTGATGCAACTTGGAAAAGTGAAGTACTATGCCATAATAATAGACTGCACTCCCAACATTAGTCACAGGGAAAAGACGTCATTTACAGTAAGATTTGTTGATGACAAGCATGGCTGTATCCAAGTAAAGGAACCCTTAATCTGTTTCCAGTCAGTGGATGACACTACTGGAAAAGGCCTAACAACTGTTTACGAACGTTTTGAATGAGAATAAAATAAAGCTTTAGGACTGCTGCTGCCAAGATTACAACAACAACGTGAATATGAAGGGAAGAAACAGTGGTGTCCAGGCAATAATCCTTATGCTGAATTCAAGAGCTTCCTTCATGCCTTGTGGTTGTCATTCCCTCAAAATGGTTGTGTCAGATGCAGTGTCTTCTTCTTTAGGTTCACTAACTCTCTTCAGAGTACTGCAAGGGCTATATATCCTGTTTTCAGCATCAACTATCAGGTGGAAAATCCTCAAGGTCATGGACAATGCTACAAATCTGACTGTGAAGTCGCTAAGTGACACTTCCTGGGACAGCCACATTGACAGTGTAAGGCCAGTGAGATACCAAGTTTCTGAGGTATACGATGCCCTCATGGAACTAGTGCAGTCAATTAAAGCCAAGGCCAGAATCCAACACAGGGTGCAAAGCCTGGAAAACCAGATTACTGACTTCAAATTTCTGGTCTCAGTTATGGGCTGGCACAATATCCTGTTCCAAGTAAACATTTCAAGCAAGGCATTACAAACTCAGTTGCTGGATATTGTGACCACTACTACTTCAAAGAAAAGCTGCCTCGATTTCATTATAGCCTACAGAGACAATGAATTTGAAGGTGTCATCACTGCTGCCAAAGAAATGGCGGAAAACTGTGGAGTTGAGCCTGTCTTCAAGGAAACTCGTATTCATCAGAAGAGACAGTTTGGTTATGAGGGCAGAGATGGGGAGCTTGGAAGAAAAATTAAAGAGGGAGGTTTTTTGCTCATTCATTTACATTGCTTTAGACTCCATCGAAGAAAGGTTTGGACAAATGAAGCGCCACAAAAGGACCTGGGGCAGTTGTATTACCTTAGTAACATTCTTGAACAATTGTACAGACCTTCACCAGACACTGACAGATGGGGAATGTAATGTTCAGACGCAGGGCCATCCTTAGGCATACACAGCTGCCTAGGGCACTGTGACGGTGCGGTTCTGGCGGGACCCAACTGAGAGTGCAAATTCAGGACCAATCGCTTAAAACGGGGCAGTCACAGCCCAAGGCTGGGGTTTTTCCACCTCTAAGGCAAACCAAACCAACCAGACAAAGAGGACTTTGGTCTCACCCCACTGGCTAACCACAAGTCACACAAGCAATTCCCTTAGACACTCCAGTTTCCCAGTATCACCACCAGTCCCACTCGTCCTGGGGATAAATGGTTATGAAAACCAACACTCCAATAAAAGAAAAAGGTTCTCTTGATCCCAAAGAATCAAGCCCCAGTCCCAGGTCAATATACATATCAGATCTTACACACAAATCACGCTGTTGCCAATCCTTTAGAATCTAAAATCTAAAGGTTTATTCATAAAAGGAAAAAGATAGAGATGAGAGCTAGAATTGGTTAAATAGAATCAATTACATACAGTAATGGCAAAGTTCTTAGTTCAGGCTTGTAGCAGTGATGGAATAAACTGCAGGTTCAAATCAAGTCTCTGGAGCACATCCCCAGCTGGGATGGGTCATTCAGTCCTTTGTGTAGAGCTTCCATTTGTAGCAAAGTCCCTCCAGAGGTAAGAAGCAGAATTGAAGACCAGATGGAGATGAGGCATCAGCCTTTTATAGGCTTTTCCAGGTGTAAGAACAGCTGTTCGTTCATACTGTGGAAAATTATAGCAAAATGGAGTCTGGAGTCACATGGGCAAGTTCCTGCATGCTTTGCTGAGTTACAAGGCATATCTGTCTTCTCTCAATAGGTCAATTCTATAGCTGATGGTCTTTAATGGGCCATCAAGCAGGCTAGGCAGAGCTAACACCAATTTGAAGTACAGACAGTATAGAGCCAATATTCATAACTTTAACTAAAAAATAACACATGCATATAGACAGCATAATCATAACCAGCACCCCATAACCTGGTCTTAGACACCTTATATGACCGCCTTTACATAAAATTTGGTGCCAATAGAGGACCTTGGTTGCAACCATGTTCTGTATGGTCCCAGATTATATCGATAAGGTCACAGGCACCATGAAATTTGGGGCACCAAATTGCCCCAAATTTCATGGTACCCTAGGCAGCTGCGTGCTGCATACGTGGCAGCACCAGCCCCGGCGACCAGCCCTATCCCTTGGCCGGCTCCCCCTGTAAGGGGCAGGGCCATTTCTAGAGGGTGTGGGGCCCCAGAAAACTCCCTCTGCCCTGCCTCTTACTCTTCCCCTAGCTCTGCCCCTGACCCACCCCCATTCCACCTGTTCCCTCAGAGACCCTGCCCTCACCGGCAGCGGTGGGAACTGGAGCAACCTGGCTCCAGCCTGCTCTACTCCGCCAGCTCCCAGCCACGGTGCTCTGCTTCCTGCCACCAGTGAGTGTGGGGAAAGGATCGCCCCTCACACTGGTGGTGGGAAGCAGAGAGACGCGGTCCCAACCCACTCCGTTTCCCTTGCCCTGGCCCCAGCCATGTCGCTTGAGTTGGAGAAAGTATCACCCACCCTGCACTCACCAGCGGTAGGAAGCAGAGCGCCTCACCTGGGAGCTGGTGGAGTAGAGTGGGCTGGAGCTGGGATGCTCCACTTCCCGCCTCTGCCAGTGACTGGGGGAATCCATTCCCCCAAGTCCCCTCCCCCAGGCGACACAGCTGGGGCCAGAGTGAGGGAAGCAGAATGGGCTGCTCCCAGCCCGCCCCCCACTCCCTCGGGCCACTCTGGGCCTGTGGGACCCCCAAAAGTGTCCCCCCACAGCTCCTACCTCCCAGAACCTGGGGGGGAGGCCTAGGGCCCACACACAGCCCCCCTGCACTGGGCAGGGGTGTGCTGCGTAGGATACCCAAACGGCTAAGGACAGCCCTGTTCAGATATCAATGATAAAGATCTCTATGTTGAATCGAAGAACATCCATCACATTTTGCAACACGGGAAGCACTCTCCAGCCCAAATTCTCCAATTCATTCATAATGCAGAGCTGAAGGACACTTTTCCAAATGTGTGGATAGCTTTGAGGATTCTGCTCACGCTGCCAGTCACAGTTGTAAGTGGTGAGCACAGCTTTTCAAAGCTCTGGCTCATTAAAACCAGGGGCGGCTCCAGGCACCAGCACGCCAAGCACATGCTTGGGGCGGCAAGCCACTGGGGGCGCTCTGCCGGTCTCCACGAGGGTGTCAGGCAGACTGCCTTTGGCATCTTGCCTGCGGAGGGTCCGCTGGTCCTGTGGCTTCAGGACAGCGGACCCTCCACAGGCATGCCGCCGAAGGCAGCCTGCCTGCAATGCTTGGGGCAGCAAAATGCCTAGAGCTGCCCCTGATTAAAACATATATTCGATCGACAGTAGCTGATGAGAGACTGACATTGCTTGCTATTTTTTCACTTGAAAATGCCATTGGCCAATCTTTGGATTTCTCGCTGATGCTGTGGTTCAGTTCACAAGGGCAAAGGTGACAAAAGCGACCTTTTGAACTACAGGACTAGGGTCAACCTTCCAAGGTTGTCACCTATTGTAATGTGATTTAATACCAGTCTACCCGGTGTTGAGGCACAGTTCCATTTCTTGATGTTAGTACGTTTCAGTTATTCTTAAAATTAAAAAGTTTCTATAAGCTTAGAGGAAACTAATTTTTGTATTTGCTTATATATGGCATGAATAAATACAGATTTACAGATCCTAGTGTTCAAATGTGTCACATGGTGAGGATAACTCATGCTTGAAAATTGTGCATCAAAATCATGAAATGGGCTACAAATGCAATTAAAAAAATAAGATATTCAAAAGTTTAGCAAATGGAGAGAGGGCATGGCAGAAGCTCTTCATCCAGGGCTGGCCCCAATGATGCCTATAAAACAATCAGGCATTAGCAATGGCCTAAGCCCACTGGGGAGGGCTTGGAAGGATTAGATTTTTATGAGTGTCGGTAAATGTCTATTTCATGGTACACACATAAACCCACAAAATATATTTCCAGTGATAATAAATGAAATTTACAGATAGGCAACATAAAAAAATGCAGCTGGGGAACTTTGATTCAAAATCCAGTGATTTAGAGAGTGAATTAGGCTTGTTTACAATGGATTACCAAATGAATAGGAACAACAGGTATGATTTGCATATTTACTGTGTATATTTTAGCATGTGACACTGACAGTTTGTGTTTAATGGTTTATAAAACTTTTTGATTCTCAACATCTACTGTCAATAAGTAGTGGTCTGACCCTCCCCCATAATTCACACATCTGTAAAAATAAATGCTTAAAAATAATAAATATCAACCATCAAAAGTTATTTAAAAAATCAAATTTGCCAATCCTAAAGCTAAGTGGCTTTTTATAACCAAACCAAATTCAAGTGTCTGTATTATAGGAAGTGCTTGCAGCTCAGCCTATTTATTAAGATTGCCCACTTCCCATGATATGACCCTGTTTCCTTGTTTATATAACTTTGCCAAACTTTAACCATTTAGGCTGAAATTTCCCATGCTGGGTGTCTGCCTCATGATGAATTGTTTTGGAAAGTTTAAGCCAAAATGGTTCCAACGTTTCTGAGAATGAGGATAGGGAAAGGCCATGTTAGAAGTTTCTTAGTCTTTTTGTTGGTGAGCTCTAATGCCCCCATGCTTTGGAGCAACGACCTGAAATTTGGCTGGGGAGTTGTCTGCATCTCAGCAATGTGCCTTTTGCAGTTTTTATGAAAATCCACCCAGATTTGGCAAAGTTATAAATCATTGAAAAACTGCAATTTGCATATGCTCAGTAAAGACTTCTCAGAGCTTCACAGCTAAAAGACTCTAACTCTCTCTGCACCACGCATGCTTGAGCCCTATCCAGGGCATTATTTGCCCAGTTTACTCAGTCTTAAATGCATCATTAAAAATCCATCTAAATTATCAAATCACTCTGCTATTTCTCTCACAATAGACCACACTCAAATTAGGCCACAACCTCTTTCATACTCACAACCTAGATCAGGGGTGGGCAAACTTTTTGGCTCAAGGGCCACAATGGGGTTGTGCAACTGTATGGAGGGCCAGGTAGGGAAGGCTGTGCCTCCCCAAACAGCCTGGGCCCTGCCCCCTAACTGCCCCCTTCAAAACCCCCAACCCATCCAACCCCTGCCCCCGCTCCTTGTCCCTTGACTGCCCTCTCCCGGGACCCCCCCACCCCTAACTGCCCACTGGGATCCCACTCCCCTTGCTCCCTGTCCCGACTGCCCTCCTGACCCCTATCCACATCCCCGCCCCCCGACAACCCCCCCGGGACTCTCACTCCCAACCCTCCCTGTCCCCCATCCCCTGACCGCCCCCCAGAACCTCTGCCCCATCCACCCACCCACCCCCTCCTCCCTGACTGCCCCCTAGGACTCCACTGCTCCCCGCCCCCTTACCAGCAGCAGGAGCCAGCTGCACTCCCCATGCTGCCTAGCAGGAGCGGTGGGCCAGAGCACAGCCCGGCTGCGGTGGATGGGGAACAGCGGGGGAGGAGCCGGGGACTAGGCTCCCTGGCTGGGAGCTCAGGGGCTGGGCAGGATGGTCCCACGGGCCAGATGTGGCCCACTGGCTGTAGTTTGCCCACGTCTGACCTAGATAGACTTTCTAAGGACATGGCCACACTTGTGAATTAAAGCGCATTAAAGCAGCCCAGTGCGCTCTAACTCACAACAAGTCCACACCGGCAAGGCACATAGAACGCTCTAACTCACAACAAGTCCACACCGGCAAGGCACATAAAGCGCTCTGACTCCACAGTTAGAGCGTTCCTGGTACTCCACCTCAGCGAGTGGAATAACATTTGACGCACCCCTGCTGTAACGCCACAGTGCCAGTGTGGACGCCCTGGTCTGTTAATGTGCTCTGATCAGCCTCCAGAAGTATCCCACAATGCCTGTTCTAGCCCCTCTGGTCATCAGTTTGAACTCTACTGCCCTGCCCTCAGGTGATCAACAGCCAGACTCACCCTTTACATTCTCTGAGAATTTTGAAAATCTCCTGTTTGCACAGCAAGGTGTGCAGCACTCTCAGCAAATCTTTCCAGGTGACCATGCCTCCACGCGCCAGGTGATCCCCAATATGGAGCAATGGCAAGGTGCTGGACCTCATCAGTGTTTGAGCAGAGAAAGCTGTCCAATCCCAGCTGTACTCCAGCCATAGGAATCACGATACCTTTGGGCAGATATCAAGGGACATGATGGAAAGGGACCATGACAGGGATGCACTGCAGTGCAGGGTTAAAGTGAAGGAGCTGCGGAACGCCTACCACAAAGCCCGCGAGGCAAACTGCCACTCCGGTGCTGCCCCCACCACCTGCTGTTTCTACAAAGAGCTGGATGCAATACTTGGGGGCAACCCCTCCTCCACTCCGACTACCACCATGGACACTTCAGAGGCCAGTTCAACAAGGCAGGAGGAAGAGCAGCAAAGCAGGAGCAAGGATGCTGAGGCAGAGGAATACATCCTGGAATCCCTAGATGCATGCAGCCAGGAGCTGTTCTGAAGCCAGGAGGAAGGTAGCCAGTCGCAGCGGCAGGCAGGTGCTTGGGGAAGGACAAACACCAGAGGAGGTTCCTGATAAGCAGCTTTTATTTTGGGAAGGAAGTTATTCGGTGTGTGCTCTTAGGGCGAGGAGGGTTAGGGCTGTATGCATGCTTATGTTACCGAAATATCGGGTTTGCCTAGCTGAGAGCCAATTAACAGCCTGACAGGGATAAGGAAAAATGCTTTATTCTGCAGAAAAAGGAGAGCCTGTACCTTGGTATAAAAGACTCTGTCTTACACAAATTTCACAAACCTTTTATACACATTCAGACAAAGACCCTTGCGTGTTAATACTTGATTGGTAAGTGTAAAATCTCGTGCTCCCGTTATCTGGGTAGTACTGACTGTTTTGGAGCAGGATCTTCCTGCTTTGAGGCAGAGGAAAAGAGATAGTGCAAAAATTCAGGCTACTGTGTCCATGAGCAGTACTCACCCCCCACCACCTACTGGCCGCTTGTAATCTATTAAGGGGGGGGTCAGCCAGCTTTCACAATCCCCCCTTCAGGCCTGGCAAGCCCAGATTGCCAGGCCTGTTACGTAATTTACGATTAAGCTGAAGAGACAGGTACTGAGTTGTCTTACGGACAACAGAACCTTTGGTTACAGCATTATACAGATATTTTGCGCATTGTATTACTATTCAAACAATACATAGGAAGAACAGACAGAAAATAATCCATTTAACAATTGTACGGAAAAGGCCAGTAAACCATGACCCAAGGTCTGGGAGAAGATCCTCAAAATTGAAGGTGTGATCAAGAGATACAGCATGAAAAACAACAGCAGCGTTCTTAATAGTCTGTAAATCCTGTTCAATTAAGCCAGAGTGATTGACATAAAAGCAACATTTTTCCCCGATGCGAGCACAAGCCCCCCCTAATTCAGCATTCATAGCATTTAGCACACGTCTACTTTGCATAGCTACTTTTGCTACTTTATCAATGTCTCGTTGCAACTTTTGGAAAGCGTCTATTAATGCATTAGCTGCTTTACCAAGCTTTGCAGAAATATTTACAACTGCTCTCTTGGGCTTAGCCACCCCCAGCTCAGGAATGAGTGCACGGACAAAAGAATGGAATCCTGTTTGTCTGACAACTAAGGGATTGGGGCACTGACTATAAATCAGTTAGGTATACCAGGTGAAACTGGTATCAGTCACTTCAATTTCTGTCTGCAGCAGGCACCTGTTATGTTAAAGTAGGGAAAGTAATTAAGCTTTGTCTTAACAGCTAGAACTCTACATTCATTTTAAAAAAGGATTTGAAGAGGAGAAGAGAAAAGTGATTGATGTTGGCTGAGGAGACTCATCTCACAAGACATAACAAATGCTGTCTAGCTTCCCTCGACTCACCAATAGAAGACTCTTCTAAGGCTAGAGATCTAGAACCTGGCAGGGGAGAAGAAGAGACCAAGACTGACCAGAGAGCTTTCTGTCAAGCCTCAACTCCTTCCTCCCTCCCTTTCCCCCCAGTTGAGCTAATTTAGTAAAACAGAAGATACCTAGTACAGAAATTTAACCAAACATGAAACTGCTTGTTTGCTGATTAGGTCACCATCTGGAGGTCATTTACCAGTTTTAGCTCGTATTTATAAAAGTGGACAGAGAAAGAAGCCTTGTTTTTATTATTCAGTCTTACAGAAAAATACATATTTTTTACAAAACCAAAGCTATGAGAAACCATCAAAATCTGTGTGCTTGGAAGAAAGATGGCAAGTGTGCAGGCCCCAACAGTGAAGAATACACCACCATGTTTAGGAGTGCAAAAAGTCTGCCTTAAAAAAAAAAAAAAAGAAGTCCTTTTCCCACACAGTTGACGTCAGGTAAATCGGCGTTTGCTAGGCTCTGGTACTGACAGTGCCATCATGTCCACTTTACTGGAGAACTCAGCCTCAAGAGCATTCTAGAGGGAGAAAGAAACAAGAGAAATCAGTGGCAATGCAAATCACTTTTACATCGCTGTTAGACAAATATGTTGCTAATGGTCAAATCCCATTGGACATCATTTGTATGCATTAACCCAAATAACTGAAAGAGCATTATTGGTGTGGGATGTTTACCAGTACTCAGTACAATGCATGGTTAGTTGAAAATATAATAGGTGACTCAGCATGTAGCAGCTCATGAACAGAGAAAAATGAGTCATCATAAAAAGCCAAAAATTAGCATTACTAATCAGAATGATGACCCAAAAAGATATACAGTATTCTTTAATATTATGACAATGTTACATTGTTCCCAGGACAATCTCCAAACATCAAACCCTAATAAAGCATCCACCGTTATACTTATAGTCTACAAATAAACTTATTGCCAGGTAGCTAAAAGGCTAAATCACAGTAATTATTTCCAAACTGACACCACTGGTTCATGTTGTGTGATCCACATGGCCCTTGGAATGCAACATTTTTATAACCAAGCAGCTGGTGAACAGGGGGTGAATAGAGAGTCCATGACACAATCTCTTACAGTGTGATGCACGGAACAGGAATATTGAAGAACTTTGTACTCTTGTTTTACTGAGCTTAACATACAAATTCCACATGTATGCACAAAAACAGCAAAATGCTAGTCACATGTGGTGGGCTTCCCATCATGCTTGGAATGGTTATTAGACAGATAGGCTGCCAAAGCATATTACTAAGGTGAAAAACTCTCACTTGAAAAAGCCCTACCAGTGGTGAAGTGGGATCAAATTCATGAAATAAGTGCCTCACCACTGATCCTACTGATACAGTCCAAAGAGATGGATGGTCTCATAATTGTGATCCTGACTGTTTAGGGCCTTAATGATTATCAACACCTTCAATTGCATCTAGAAGCAAATAGGAAGCTAGTGCAAAAACTTAAACACAGGTTTTATGTACACACTGGTCCATGACATTCAGGAGAAAGGCAGCTGCAGTCCCATGTGGACTTCAAAGGCAACTCTATATACAGCACTTAGCAGCAATCAAGCCTGCAGGAGACAAATGCATGGATGACCTTTGTGTAGTCTATTTTATAGAGAAACGGCTGTACTCCTGTCCAACTGCTGATTAAAAAATGCATTACAAGCCACAACTACTGTCTGAGAATCCAGCAGCAGTGATGTATCCAAAAGGGCCTAGAGACTGCAAAGCGTTCTAGCAAAAAGCATCCTTGAAAGGTGGCACAAACACTTCTGCACAGTTCTTCAAAGCTATTTAGGTGATTAACTTCCACTCATTGCAGTAAGACTAAGGCATCTAAATAACTCTGAAAAGCTGGGCCGCCCTTCAACATGTTCCTCCTTATCAACAAGAATCACTTCCATGTAACCTGAGCCACATTTCTACCCAGATCTTTATCTCTGGAGAGCATCAAGATTAGAATCGGAGGCAGATAAACCCAAACCTAACCATCATCAATGTTGGAGTTTTGGATGATTTTTTTTTTGGGGGGGGGGGGGGGAGGGTGGGAGCGGAGTGCCAGGGTCCAATTAAATCTCTGTAAGCAACAAAAGCCCCTACCAGCTCCCGCTTTGCTTCTTCAATCTTCACTCGAGCAAGGGAAGGATTCTAAAAGAAAGAAAAATGGCATGTTAACCGCACGTAGCGACAGTCCCACTTCAGCTTGAAGCACAGGGTTTCTCCTCACCCAGAAGATTTTAATAAAGGGTAGGAGAAAAGTGGGGGATAATCAAACGATCTCCGTGTTCCCCCAAGATGCAAAAAGTGCTGCAATTAAAGACACAGAACAACCCAAACCTGAATGGATTTTGAAAGAGCTTTTACGAAGCCTAATGTTAAAAGAAACATTTCCATGAAAAATTCACAAAGCTCTTGACCAAGAGAGCCGGGCTTTAAACATTCCCGGCAGTGTTTGCAGCCCAGACGCTGAACAGGAAGGTGCCCACATGTGCACATAGCCTCCTCTCCTGCTCAGCATCTCAGGCACTCAGCCAGTGGTGAGAGAAGCACAAAGGCTAAGGGGCAGGGCTGAGCCTTCCACATTCACTGAAAGCAAGATAGGGAAAATGGGAAGAATAAAAGCCAATTCTGGTGTCTCGAGTCCCTTGATAGAACCAAGCAAACTGCCTCTGGGGACTAGGATAGAGGGGGGTATGCAGAGGTCTTCCAGAGGGTATGTCAACTCATCTGGATATTTGCCTAGTTTTACAAAAGGCTACATGAAAAGCTCTAGCAAAATCAGAACAAACTAAAATTTCATATTGACAATGAGTTGTTTATACTGCTCTATATGCTATATCAGTGTTTCACAACTGGGGGTGCGTGTGTTGCGATTTGGTTTACAATTACATGGTAAAAAGGAGAAAGGAAGCAATTTTTCACTAATAGTGTGCTGAGACACTTTCGCATTTTTATGTCTGTTTTTTAAGCAAGTAGTTTTTAAATGAGGTGAACCTTGAGGTACGCAAGACAAATCAGCCTCCTGAAAAGGGTCCAGTAGTTTGGAAAGGTTGAGAACCATTGATCTAAGGTGAGGGAGTCAGGCCTACAGCAAGGATGTGCGTAGTGGGGGAACTCACTGCAAGGAGCAGATTGGTGAAGAGAAGAAGGATGGTCCAGTGGTTAGGGGCATTAGCTGAGGACCTAGGAGACCTGGATTCAGTTCCCTGTTCCAGCACAGCTCCCCATGTGACCTGGGGCAAGTCATTTAATGGCTCTGTGCCTCATTTCCCCATCTGAGATAAGGGATAATAGAACTTCCCTACCTCACAGGGTGCTGTGAGGATAAATACATTAAAGATTGTGAGGCACCCAGAGACTACAGTAATGGGACCAGATAAATACGAGAGGTAGAATGGTGAATCTCGACACACAGGTTCATTTAATAAATCAAAATGCTACCCCTCACAATTGTTGCAGCATCTTCGCTATGTCCAAGAGAGAGAATCCCTCACTACTGATTTGAGAAAGGAACATGAATTTTGTGTTTCATCCACTTTCAGAGGAGCTCTGCAAGTGCTGCAGTTAGATCGTCCCCCAAACACCACATACAGGTGACCTGTCCACTTCATGCAAAGACAGGGTTTGGATACCTCTCACTTTGTGGATTAATAAACTACTGTTGGCTCTAATCTCTTTGAATTACTGTACAGTTGTTTACAGAAGTTCCCTTGACTGAACTCCAACTACTGCACAATGCTGTAACCATTTATACTGCTACATAAATGATTAATAGTAATGGTGGTATGTACCAGCAGATTCAAAGTTTGATGTATATACCTTTTAAAATGACTGATAATCTTTGGAAAATAATTGTGCCATAGATTTTTGTTTTCCTCTCAACTTTTCCAGATAATTCACCTGATGCCTAGCTTATCCAACCAGTTTATTTTGGTTCAATTCCCATGCATTGTGGTAGGTGAGAGCAAAATCTATCTAGTGGAACTTTTTAAAACATGCTGCTATTTAAGCAAAATCCTTCCGTACACAGAGTTTGGAAACAGCATAACTGTGAGCCTGTCAACTCATTGCAACAGAATTTATTTACATTTTGATGTCTAGCTATATCTAAAATATTTCAGCTACAAAACATCCCCTGAAGTTAATTTGACGTGAAATTAATGCCTAAGTTATAGCACCTAAAGAGAAGCAATTCCATTTTCTTATATATACACACATACACATTTAGGATAATAATAGTAGTAGCAGAAATAATTACAGGAGTTAAGTCCAAGTAGGACTCCAGTTTCTTCTTCAAAGGCACAGTCTGTTGCTTTAGTTCAGTCAGTTTCTGTGAAAAGGGCAAAGCACCAGGTTATATTTCTGCAATCTAATTTAGTATAAGTGATGCAAATCAGTAAAACAAAGCATTTACGAATTTGCAAATGTTTTATTCTGTATAGCTTTTAAGGGAGCCCATCGTTGCCGTAATTCTGATTAAGGATCTATAACTCTTCCCAGATTTAATATTCCAACAATTTTATTTAGTCAAATCCAGTTGAAGTTTTATATTGGGGTAAAAAAGCAAATTTTTGCATACGTCTTTTCATACAGTGTACCATTTGGTGGCTGTCCGCTGGTCTGTGGTGATCTCAATCTATAACCCAGAGGACAGATGTCCACGTCACCTTCGCAACGGGCACTGAGACCCTTGCTGGTGATCTCAGCACAGGCCAAGACTGAATAGATCACTAAGAATGAGTTACACACTAATACCTAGAGGCTGCCCTGCCAGAACAGGGCTGAGCCACATTGGTGGGACAGCGTGGGGAACCTTCTACCACCACTTTTGGTGCTGTAACCATTCAGTGCACAAAGAGAAGAGTTAACTTGAGGATTACTAAATCAAGCAACTTTCAGTAGCTCTAAAGCCATTTAAAAATCAAAGATAAACCTATGATGCATTATGATGCAGTAATTTACACCCCCTTCACCCCAAATATTTGTTCAGCACTCTGCAAAACTGATAAAAGAACACCGTCAAGTCAAACTTGCCCGCATATTTAGGCTCTATTAGAAAACAAGTTTTACAAAACCAAGACCTAGGTAGAAGTTTCCATGATTTTTTTAAATTTAAGATTTCAATGGGAACATTTTTCAACCAGCATTTTGCAATCCACATACTGCCAAATAATGCTAGTTCATGACATCCACAAAGTGAAACTGACTAGGCTATATTCATCATTCAAACTAACTAATAAGCAAGAAATAAAACAACACAAATGGCAAAAAGCACATTACACGTTTGGATTTCTCTCTGTTATAATAACAGGGTGTGATATCAGTGTTGTGACAACAGAAAGAACAGACTCAGACAGACATCATGTGCAGCATCACACAGCTGGAGAATCCACAATTAGAAACACAGGAAACAGGTTTTTTTAAAAATGAAAGTATTGTGACAGTGTCTCTTTAACAAATTACACCATTCACAATTATATCAAAAAATGTTATTTTCACCTAAAATTGGAGGTGGCCTCAGGACGTAAAATTTGGATCACAGATTAGATTTTGGACACCCCCACAGATCAGAGACATTTGGATGTGGATGTTAGTTTGGGCCTATTTCTAACATACACATGTACTCAAATATCCATATGAATAAATGTTATTTCTTTAAAACTATCCAAACAAATGCTGATTCACATGCACCACTTCAGAAATGTCCATCTTGTCACAACACACCCACCTCTGAGAGGCTCACTAATGACTGATGTGTCAAGGAAGGATCCATCCCGCTTGCAGAAAGCTGTTCCTACAAGAGAAAAGACAGTTCACAGTTTGTACAGCACACTCGGCTCCTCTACTGAACAGACAGTGTACAATATATTATGCATTTTCTGTTTAAAGTTTTGCTATGAATAGAGATATTCTGATGCTTACTTGTATTTTAACATAAGCAGGGAAAAAGAAAAAAAAAGTCAACTACAGCAAGAATTTAATGCTGTTTTAAGTGCTAATCTCGAAGCAACTTTAAACTGTGCAACCAGTGGCTAATGAAACATGCATAAACAGCAATATACCGACTAGAAAACTAGCAGGACTAGAGCATTCAATGAGGACATGAGTAGGTTTACCTAGTAAAATGTCATCACACTAATAGAATATTTATCCCTCAGAATTGACAGACTATTGTACATAGTCATTTTGTCAAAGTGGAATCTAACACTCACCCTTACTTGCTTCATAAGGGGGTTGGGAAACTTCATTTCTCATATAGCACTTAACTAGTCCAACAATGGTTTCAGAATCAGTCAAGTAACCAATATGCAATGCACGTTACACTGTACCACTACTGAAATGGACACTGGAAGAGAACATGCTCTCTGATATCATCTGTATAGACAAGTACGTGAAGAGTAATTCCAACTATAGCCCATGCTTATACATTTTTAAATTTATGAAAGTTCCCCAAATTTATGAAGGTTCCTGCTTTGAGCAGAGAGTTGGACTAGACCTCCTGAGGGGTCTCTTCCAACCCTAATCTTCTATGATTCTATATCAAGGAACAACTGTACAAAATTGCTCTTATTCAACAGAAAAATAGCTATGGGGGATGTAAATTTACTTACTGTTATGAGCTTATGCTCAAATAAATTTGTTAGTCTCTAAGATGCCACAAGTACTCCTGTTCTTCTTACCTGTAATTGTTGCTTTAAGGTCCCAGTTCTCCAACACTTAAAGCCCATGTGTAACTTTGACTTTATGGGACAATTCATGTGAGCAAAAAGCTACACATTTGCTTACGTATTTGCATTTGTCCTTCCAGTATACAGTTAAGGCTACATTATTGGCATAACAGTTACGTTCATGGTAATAATTCATTTTAATAAAGTCAATTTAATAAAGCCACAATTGTGGGGTGAGCTCATTCTTCAATCCCCCACTCCCAGACCGTAACCTTTCTGTAAGCATGGTTCCCCACTGCCTGCCCAAACACACAGACACACCACACACAAACACACACACACACACACACCTGTTATGAAATTGACTAAAAATTTGTTTAACAAAATCATAGCCTTATACACAATTAGTGGGAACTTCCTTAACTTTAAAATATTGGGGCAACTACTTGCCACCCCACTCCAGCAGGGGACACATTCAACCCCTAAGGCCTCTCTTACCTTTTAAGCAAAAGGATCCAAGCATCACAGCATCCATCCACTTATCCCCAGCTCTGCAGGAAAGGTGACGGGGGATCACTCACAACTGATTCCCTGCAGGGACCAACCATTCTTTATTTCCAAGTATCAGCTGTAATAGATTCCCCCTCTTGAAGGCTAAGAAGCTCCAAAGATGTCACTAATAGTGAAACCATACATTTTAGGGCCCAATTTGACACGATCACGTATTCCTTCAACAATACTGGTAGAAGACGTTTATCACCAACCTCTGCAGCCTTTATCCTGAATTTGAAGTCCTCAGATTTATCCTTCAGGAACTTCATGTTCTGGGTTCGGCTGTCAGCTTTGGCTTTTTCCATTGCCAGATGTTCTTCTGTTTTTTTAAGGTCCCTTTAAGAAGAAAATTGTGGTGAATGTATGTGGCTTACTAACCTTCAGCCAAATTAACACTCTCAAGTAAACACCCACAGGAGGGACAGAGTTTCACACTCTGTCTCTCCACCAGTTTAGTTATTGGTGGAATGAAATTTCCATGTGCACAGATACCCCACAGATTCCCAAGACCCTGGGATATCCCTACTGATAGCAAGGCAACTGCATGAAAAGCCAGGACATCTATACAACTGACACTAATAACCCGGTGGATCACTATAATAGATTAGTTAATAGAGAATCTAGGAATACAACTGTTAAGTGACTTAACTAAAATCATGCAGTGTGGTAATGGCAGAGCTGGGACAAGTACACAGGAATGCTAGTTCTACAACATTAACTATGCTGCTGCTGCTATCAGTGCCACAATAGTTAGATTTTACTCTAACGCCCCTCATTGTTGTAGCCAAACACTTCAATGTAAATGAAACTTGCATGGTGAGGTTGCTGGTGGACTTAGTGGAATTTTATAATCTTTTGGTTAATCTTCTTTGATCTAACCCAGTCCCTTATTTTTATCACTAAACCACACTGCTCAGGCTCAGAAAAATATGCTCACTTTGAATCTATGCACAAAGCAGTAAGTGGGAGATGCAGGCATGTACTTGTGAGCACTATTCACCCCATAATATTTAATTTCATCATTGTAGGCTTGGGATTTTTAAACCTTTTTCGACTATCTGAAGTAAATTTTCTGCAAGGACTTTGAATAGTGGTTTAAATTGCTGTGAAGTAGAGCAATATTGAACTGAATATTCAGATATCCTTGTTACTGTTCATAGACTATAAAGTTGCTGAGAACAGGAAACCAGCAAACCCCATTCAGCTCTTTCCCTTTCTCCCCCACTACTCACTCTTGGAGATGTTTTTCCAACACCAGAGCTGCAGTTAGCTTTTTCCTAAGGCTGGTCAATTCAAGCTCCATTTCTCTGTTTCTTGATTCTGTCGCATGTAAATCTGAGGTCAAATCATTGATAGCAGGAATGAAGCTAATGAAACAAGAGATTTCATTGATCTGTTTAGAAGTCAACTCCGCCAAAGCTCAGGGTTATACAATCCCTTATTTTCTTTCACACTTTCCATAAACTTTTTGTAGGATTGTTCTCAAATAATGGCAAATCTGATAACAGTTACGTCTGTCTAAACGATCTTACAATCCAAATAGCTAAGAACTTCTATAAGCCAGGGTTTGACAATGTACACAAAATTCAAAATAGCTTAACATTTTAATTGCAATGCAATACACATTTATGCGGCTCCTTTTATCATGAAGCATTTCACAAGCTATAAACATGCACTAACTGAACTGCAACCGCTTTTGGGACAGATCATGGCATGCAGCCTGAGCACACCACACTGTTTCTATCCTTCCTACTCCAGCTGTTGTGCAGAGGCAGAAATTGATATTTTAGCTAAAGGCACGTGGAAAACCCCTAGTTTTATTAAGGGAGCCAGACTGAACCTCATTTTTGTAAGGTTTCATCTGAGAAATCGATGCAGGGTGCACAGCCAAATACTTCATTTAAATCTCTCCAAAAGGATGAAGGGCTGAGCAGATTCTGGCAGGTTTTAGGCAATCAGATTTGAAATACTGAGGTGTCCAACCTATGGCTCTTGAGGGTGACTACATTAAGGAAAAGTCTATTTAATTAAGAATTGAATATGCAATCCCTGAAACCACACCCTGCAATTCTTCAGCAGAAACATCTGAATTAGCCAACCACCGCAGCTACCCACTGAGCAGCTATCAGTCCTTCTCTGCTGCAAGTGCTCAACAGCACCCCTGCTGGCCGCCTGCACCACCACAGGAATAGGAAGTGAGAGTAACATTGACTATTCCATTGCCTGCTTCCTGGCTAGCTGTGGGGGCCCCAGGAAGAGCCGGACAGCAGTTAGACTGGCTCCCTCTGGGCCTTTTAAAGTGGCTAGCAAAGGCTGGCTCCCACTCCCACACACACTGACTCAGAGCAGCCCAAGAGGTGGGAAAAAGAGGAGAAGCTGGGAATGAGCAGCCAGTTACAGCTCCCTGATTCCTTAGCTGAGTCCAGGTTAGAGTAGTCTGGGAGCTGCTATAAATTGTGCCTGCTAGTATAAGAGCCCCCAGGGAGGGACCATATGCCAGCAGGGGATAGCTGGAGTGCAGCATCCTTCAACTACTCCCCCTCCCCACCCTTGACTTATCGCAGGGAGTACAGGGAGGGAGGGAGGAGTAGGAGATGGCCATTTCATCTCTACATCTACTGGGAGCTCCTCCACCACGGAATTCTGGGTGCTTTCCTCTCACTTTGTGCTGCATAAGTGACACAGAGAAATGGAACAGGGCAGAAAATTGGCCCCAGGGAACTGATTGTGGCCTCAAGCTGAGAAGGCTGGACATCACTGATCCAGACTTCAGCAAACTGTGGAAGAATTACCTTGCCAGGGAAGTGTCCCTTGTTTCAAGTGCCATTGCACTGTCTACCAATGCATTCAGATAGCTGGTGCCTGCGCTAGAGAGACTGTTGAAGGAAAGATTCACACTCTCCATGAGAAGATCCTGTAGATAGTTGACTGAAAAAACAAAGAGTTACTTTCATTTAATATTTGTCACAGGTGTGCATGGGACTATACACATTTAGAATACAAAGTCCCTGCTTCAAGGTGCTTACAGCCTGAACAGACACAAAAGACACAGTTTAAGGTTCAATGTTCTGTGCTCCATTTTGTAAGTATTACATAAACAATCTATTGGCTGGATCTTAAAAAGAGTCCTACAAAAAGTAGAAACTAGGTCAACCTACAAAGGATGGATATAAACAAACAACACAAGTATGTAGGGACAAAATTAGAAAGGCCAAGGCACAAAACAAGATTAAACTAGCTAGCAACATAAAGGATAACAAGAAAACATTCTACAAATGCATTTACAGCAGTTCTCAAACTGTGGGTTGGGACCTCAAAGTGTGTTGCAATTCCATTTTAATGGGGATCACCAGGGCCAGCATTAGACTTGCTGGGACACAGGGTTGACGCTGAAGCCTGAGCACCACCCTCACCCAGGGAGGCGGGGATGAGGCTACAGCCCCTTCTCCCCGTCCCCATGGTGGTAGGGTCAGGCTCCAGCCCTCCCCCAGGGTCATAAAGTAACTGTTGTCTGAAAGGGGTGGCAGTGCAGTAAAGTTTGAGAATCCCTGAAGCAAGAGGAAGACCAAGGACAGGTTAGGCCCACTACTCAATTTGGGGTGGGGGGGGGGGGCGCAATAACAGAAAAGGTGAAAATGGCAGAAGTGCTAAATTACTTTCTTGTTTCAGTTTTCACTAAAAAGGTTAGTAGTGACTGGATGTGAATGCTAGTGAAAATGAGGTAGGATCAGAGGTTAAAATAGGAAAAGAAAAAATTAAAAATTACTTAGGCCTGGTCTACACAGGGGGGAATTGTTCTAAGATACACAACTTCAGCTATGAGAATAGTGTAGCTGAAGTTGACATATCTTAGGTCAACTAGCCTTGCATCACCACGGCATGGGATCAACTGCTGCCACTCCGCCATCGACTCCGCTTCCGCCGCTCACCGTGGTGGAGTACAGGAGTCAACGGCAGAGCAATCGGGGATCAATTTATTGCGTATACACTAGACGCGATAAATCAATCCCCAATAGATCGATCACTACCCGCCGATCCAGGAGGTAGTGTAGACGTACCCTTAGACAAGTCAGATGTCTTCAAGTCACAAGAGTCTGATGAAATGCATCCTAGAGTATTCAGGGAGCTGACTGAGCAGATATCTGAGCCCTTAGCGATTATCTTTGAAAAGTAATGGAAGACTGGAGAGATTTCAGAGGACTGGAAAAGGGCAAATATAGTGCCAGACAATTTAGGGAATTACAGACCAGTCAGCTTAACTTCAGTAGCCAGAAAGATAATGGAGCAAATAATTAAGCAATCAACTTGCAAAAACCTAGAAGATAATAAGGTGATAAGTAACAGTCAACATGGATTTGCCAAGAAGAAGCTGAACCTAATAGCTTTCTTTGACAGGGTAACAAACCTTCTGGATGGATGGAGGGGGAGTGGTAGATGTGGCATATCTTGACTTTGGTAAGGCTTTTGATACTGTCTCACATGACCTTCTCATAAACAAACTACAGATGGAGCTACTATAAGGTGGATGCATAACTGGTTGGAAAACTGTTCCCAGAGAGTAGTTATCAGTGGTTAAGTTATGCTGGAAGGGCATATCCAGTGCGGTCCCGCAGGGATCAGTTCTGGGTCTAGTTCTGTTCCATATCTTCACCAGTGATTTAGATAACAGCACAGAGAGCACACATAAAGTTTGCAGATGATACCAAACTGTGCACGATTGCAAGCGCTTTGGAGGATAGGATTAAAATTCAAAATGATCTGGACAAAAACTGGAAGTAAATAGGATGAAATTCAATAAGGACACTCCACTTAGGAAGGAACAATCAGTCGCACGCATACAAAAGGGGAAATGACTGCCTAGGAAAGAGTATTGCAGAAAGGAATCTGGGGGTCATAGTGGATCATAAGCTAAATATGTGTGAACAATGTAACACTGTTGCAAAAAAAGCAAATATTCTGGGATGTATTAGCAGGAGTGTTGTAAGCAAGACACAAGAAGTAATTCTGCTCTATTCCATGCTGTTTAGGCCTCAGCTGGAATATTGTGTCCAGTTCTGAACATCACATTTCAGGAAAGATGTGGACAAATTGGAGAAAGTCTAGGGAAGAGCAACAAAAATTATTAAAGGTCTAGAAAACATGACCTATGAGGGAAGATTGAAAAAATTGGATGTGTTTAGTCTGGAGAAAAGACGACTCAGAGGAGACATGATAATTTCTTATGTACTTGAAAACTGTTGTTACAAGGAGGTGGGAGGTCAATTGTTCTCGTTAACCTCTGAGGACAGACAAGAAGCAATGGCTTAATTTGAAGCAAGAGCAGTTTAGGAAAAACTTCCCAATTGTCAGGGTAGGTAAGCAATGGAATAAATTGCCTAGGGAGGTTGTGGAATCTCCATAATTGGAGATTTTTAAGACAGGTTAGACAAACACCTCTCAGGGATAGTCTAAATAATACTTAGTCCTGCCAAGAGTGTAGGGGACTGGACTAGATGACTCTCAAGGTCCCTTTCAGTCCTACAAGTCTACGATTCATTGGGAGACTACACAGGAAAAAACAAAACAAAACAAAAACAACACACACATTTTTGGGAGTGATTAGGAAAGGAGAAAAAAATTCTCCTCTATATAGTATCAGAATTCTTATATCATTAACTTATAGAATCCTACCTAATTAAAACCTTGCAACTGGTTTTTATTTAGTATATGAAATGTTAAAATAAGAATGATTATGGTGGCCTGAGTTGAGAGGTCACTCCAGAAATACTGATTGCTGTTCTCCACTTTATCCAATGCTCACTCCCTATGATTAGCTAAGGAGTTGCTAAATAACATCGCTGCTGTTTCAAAATCTTAAATTGCTCCCCTCAGTTAGAGATTAACATTGGCTCAGACACTTGAGATCAGCACTAACCCTGACCCCCACCCTTGTACATACAGTATCTCTATTTCAGTGCTGTGCCATCTAGCTTGGCAGTGTAGAAAGTTCAGCAGCTAAGATGCTTGTCAGCCTTTACAGCCTGCTCAAGTTGATTTAAGAAATTGTTGTTGGCCAATCTGATGTCACAGTTGGGAGAAAAGCATTTGTGTATGACACTATATAGCTGGAATTCAAGGAAATCTGAGCCTATTGCTACTTTTTCACACTTCTTATAAAATATTACAGCGAATAGTAAAGAGAAACTCTATAGGGTCACTTAGAAAAAGGCGTTTTTACTGTAATTGGAGTTTGAAGCACCAAGCTCACCTTCTGACTCATATTCTGCAGTCTTCTGCTTCATGTCATCTATCACGAGGGAGACATCCCTGTCTCTGGTTTCATTGCATTCCACAAGCTCATATAAAATATCAACAGTCCGTGAATTCACTTCGTATTGTGGAATGGGTTGATCCCCAAATGTCTTTTTTAGCCATAAAGTAACCTGCCAAGAAAGTGGGAGTAAAGAAGGTAAATGGTTTAATTTAAGGAAAGGGAATTAAATATCAGACAAGAGAACTGGAATGTAGAGCCATCAACCACAAATCTTACTCCAGTCTGAGGGGTTTTGTCTACCTTAGACTTTTTTTTTTTTTTTTTGGGAGGGGGATCGTCCATTGTTGCACTACCATTGGTTGTAGCAATGGTAGAAGCACAAACGTAGACTGGAAGAACAGGGTTCACCCCCAAATTTAGTCTGCAGGTTGGATCATTAGCTTCCCTGTCCAGGTACTGACAGGGAGCACGACATGAATGCTTATCCATGTCACTCTTTGCAACCATGAAGAAGCACATGAAGCTCACATGCAAAATGGGGCAAGACTTCAGGACAACGCTCTCACAAGACAATGAAACAGTAGACTACAAGTGGTAAAATCTAAGAGTCTGGAATTTCCAATACTATGCAAAACTGTTTGGCATGCTAATATAGATAAGGCTAAACAGTTTCTAAGGTATGTTGTGATTGAATTCAGTTCATGGTCAATTCATATTTAAATAAATTATTTAAAACCATAATTGGCTTTTAGGCAACCCAGTTACCCCTCCAGCAACTGGTGTTAAATATAGTTTTTCTTCAGCATTCAACTGTAGCTTTGATTAGAAGCTGTTTGGCTGATCTGCTCTAGCCAGACAAACAGGCAGAACACACTGTGGCTCCTGTTACCATAGTATCTCAGCATCCCACACTGTTGAATTTACCCTATCAACAGTCCTGTGAAATAGGGGAATGTTATTATTCTGATTTTACAAATTAGGAACAAAGGACCAGATCCTCAAACTTCCTCCAGGGACATTAGGACCCTAAATATCTTTAAGGATCAAGGAGTCTAATTGACTTGCCCAAAGTCACATAGGAAGTCTGTGGCAGAGTAGGAATTTGAACCTAGGTCTCCCATATTGCAGAGTAGTGCCCTAACCACTGAACTATTCTTCCTGTCAGCTTAGCCTGAAATGGTTTTATATTGAGTTTAAATGTTGATAACAGACGGATTATTGTGGGACATTAAAGAGGCCAAAAGACATTTGTTGTTGTGTCCCCCTCATTCTAAAAACAAGCCATGCACGTGGATTCCTCCCATCAGCTGAGCTTGCAGCTCAGAGCACAATGGAGGAGGGGTAGAAAGACATCTAAAAAGAAAGAACTGGATCTCTATGCTGCTTAAAGTCTGAGGAACAAGGTTTTCCAAGCATAAACAAGAGGTCCATAGCCTCTTAGCCTGGGTTAGTCCTAAAGCAGTAGTTTTCAACCTTTTTTTATTTGTGGACCCCTAACAAATTTTGAATGGAGATGCAGACCCCATTTGAAGTTCAACCTGTAGTCCGTGGACCCCTACTACAGAAGTCTTAGACTGATAACTGACTGAACAGAATTCAACTACCACTGCTGTGTGTTCTTGGCAGGGCATTTGACATAGTGTGAAAAAGGGTGCTAAACTGTGGGCTTCTATGGTAATGACAACACTTCCAGGGTTTTGACAATGGGAGGCGGGGGAGTGTGTGTGTGAAGGGGTGTCATAAACAGATGGTTAAGGGTTAATGCCTCTTTTACCTGTAAAGGGTTAAAAAGTTCACTTAGCCTAGCTAACACCTGACCAGAGGAACCAATGGGGGAACAAGATGTTTCAAAAGGAAGGAGGGAAGTTTTTCCTTTGTTTAGAGTTTCAGTTTCAGCAGGAGTGAAAAAGATCAGGGAACTAGCCTCTTATCAGAGTAGTAAGTTTTACAAAGGAATAAATAGGTTTATGTTTATTTCTTTGTAACCTGTCTTATGCAAATAGAGACAGAATCAAATTGGGTATTTTTTTTGTGTAACTAAATTTGTGCCCAGGGGAACATCCTCTGTGTTTTGAATCTGTTGTCTGTGACAGTAGCTGGTATGCTAATCTCTCCCAGAGGGTTTTTCTTTTACCTTTCTTTTCTTTAATTAAAAGCCTTTTTCTTAATATCTGATTGATTTTTCCTTGTTTTTTAGATCCAAGGGGGTTGGATCTGGATCCACCAGGAGTTGGTGGGAGAAAGGGAGGGAGATGGTTAATCTCTCAAGACTATCCAGGAAAAAAGGTGGTACTTGGCGGGGGGGGGGGAGGGGGTGGCGGCGATACCAGATCTAAGCTAGTAATTAAGCTTAGAAGTGTCCATGCAGGTCCCCACATCTGTACCCTAAATTTCAGAGTGGGGAAGGAACCTTGACAAGGGGAAAGGATTCACATACTTTTGATTCAAACTTTATTTTCATAGTCACCTTTTGCAAACCCCTTAAATACAGTCTGTGGACCCCCCAGGGTCCTAAGGGGCATATAGAACTTGCTGAATACAGAAGCTTCTATTACCTTTGGAAACTTAAGACTGTAACTCATTTGGGTGTGAATGTTCACCTGCTTTAATTTTATAAATAACTCATTTCCTTTTCCAACTTAATATATTTTGTACAGTTTATTATAAGATTGGCTACAAGCATCATCTTTAGTGTAAGATCTAGTGGTCTTGGATTACCTGGAGTAAGTAACTGATCCTTTGAGACTGTGTGTAACCTGAATATTGCTGTGATTCTTGGTGTAAGGAACCATCTATCACAAAGATAAGCTTAGCTGGATGGCAAGATAGTGCCCAAGGGGACTGTCTGTGACTGCATGTTAAGGCTGTACAGTAACTCCTCACTTATAATCGTCCCAGTTAATGTAGTTTCATTGTTATGTTGCTGATCAATTAGGGAACATGCTTGTTTAAAGTTGTGTAATGTTTCCTTCTCACATTGTTTGGCAGCTGTCTGCTTTGTCCACTGCTTGCAAGAAGAGCAGCCCCTTGCAGCTAGCTGGTAGGGGCTTGGAACCAGGGTGAACTGGCAGCACCCCCACCAGCTCCCCGCTCCCCTAAATTCCCTGTGCAGCAGCTGCTGCGCAGCCTAGCAATTGCCGGCAGTTCAGCTGTCCCTCCACGCACTGCCATGTGCTGTTCCTGCCCTCTGCCTTGGCGCTGTTCCCCAAGACTCCTGTTTGCTGTGCAGGGGGAGGAGAGGAAGAGGAGGGCTCTCAGGGTGTCCCCCTTCCCCGCCCAATCCTATCTTCCATAGAGCAGGGGGGACACATGACAGGGCTCAGGACAGAGGGAGCTTGCTGGCAGCAGCTGGGGTCTCAGCAAGCTGATCTAATTAACAAGGCATTGTACTTAAGAGTAAGGTCAGCGAAATGTGCATCTCTCTCTCTCACACATGGTATGTGTCTCTGTCTCTATCTGCAATGCTGTCTCCCCTCCCTCCATTCCTGCTGCCTTGTAGAGTGTGAGAGGTAAACTTGAGGGCTCAGCCAGTTGCTAGTTCATCATTTAGCAGTAAGGCATTCCCTGGGAAATATCCCACCCTCTGACTCCTCCACCTCAACCAAGCTTCATAATCATCTCACTGTATACCAGTATTAAATTGTTTGTTTAAAACGTATAGTCTGTGTGCGTGTATATATATATATATTAGTCTTTTGTCTGGTGAAAAAAATTTCCCTGGAACCTAATCCCCTCGTTTACATTAATTCTTATGGGAAATTGGATTTGCTTAACATCATTTTGTTTAAAGTCACGTTTTTCAGGAACATAACTACAATGTTAAATGAGGAGTTACTGTATAGCATCTGAGGAGCTTACACTTGATAACTGTTTGGTGTAATCTAATAATAGAACTCTCAACCAATTTGGTGTTTGTGCTCTCCTTCCTAACAGTCTGCCCTGAGTCTGGTACTCCTGTTTTTGAGTCACTGCAGGCAACTTTACATCAGCAAATCACAATTTTCTGACACATAAGATCTATCTTAATAGTATAGTACCTTAAACCTGCCAAGGCTACCAGCCCAAACATCATTTAAGGCACACTGAATTAGGGCTGACTATTTTTTTAATGGGACTTTGCTTTGTTTTAAACATTCCCCTTCCTTTTCTTCCAGTTACAAACATAACAAGAAAGCAAGGTTTTCAGTTTAATGCTCCATATAAACAGGAGGTAGGAAAGCACTTATCTAGGATAACACAGGTGTAAACCAGCCTATGCTACTGAAGTGGCATGCAGAAGTTGCATCCCCTGTTCTTCCTGAGCACAAACACCTACTTCTCTACAAACTTCTGTGCAAACCACAATGTCTAGCTAAACACAGCTCATAAGCTACAGATTTCCTATGTCCCAAAATTGTTGAAAGAGGTCAGAGGGCTTTGAGTAAGCCCAAGTGACCCACCCATCAGTAATATACAGAGTAAGATAATTATGAACATGCCCCTCCACATTCCATAGGACAAGTGGAGAAGTATATGCAGTGGACTGTTTTGTTTAGGAAATGTTTTTTGATAAACATTTGATAAATGGGCTGGGAGGGACACGGAGGCAAACCCCGGGGGGCGGGGGCAGGCCACGGGCTGAGCGGGGGCACGGAGGCAAACCCCCAGGGGGCGGGGGCAGGCCACGGAGGCAAACCCCCAGGGGGCGGGGGCAGGCCACGGGCTGAGCGGGGGCGGGGGCAGGCCACGGGCTGAGCGGGGGCAGGCCACGGGCTGAGCGGGGGCGTGGAAGCAAACCCCGTGTGGGCACTGGGAGTAGGGGGAACCCATGGGCTGGGGGGACGCAGAGGCAAACCCCATGGGGGCCTTGGGAGCAGGGGAGGCATGGGCTGGGGGGACGCAGAGGCAACCCCTGTGAGGGCACTGGGAACAGGGTGGGGGACATGAGCTGGGGGGATGCAGAGACAAACCCCAGGGGGATATTGGGAGCGGGGGGGAGTACGAGCTGGGGACACGCGGAGACAAACCCCGTGGGGGGAGCAAGGGCTGAGGGGACGCGGAGACAAACCCCGGGGGGACATTGGGAGCGGGGGGGGGAGTACGAGCTGGGGACACGCGGAGACAAACCCCGGGGGGGCATGGGCTGGGGGAACGCGGAGGCAACCCCTGTGAGGGCACTGGGAACAGGGTGGGGGACATGAGCTGGGGGGATGCAGAGACAAACCCCAGGGGGACATTGGGAGCGGGGGGGGGGAGTACGAGCTGGGGACACGCGGAGACAAACCCCGTGGGGGGAGCAAGGGCTGAGGGGACGCGGAGACAAACCCCGGGGGGGGGCATTGGGAGCGGGGGGGAGTACGAGCTGGGGACACGCAGAGACAAACCCCGTGGGGGGAGCAAGGGCTGACGGGACGCGGAGACAAACCCCGGGGGGGCATTGGGAGCGTGCAGCGGGGGGGCATGGGCTGGGGGAACGCGGAGGCAAACCCTGGGGGGGCACGGGCGAGGGGTGGGAAGCGGAGGCAAACCCCCGAGGGGGGCCACGGGTTGGGGAAGACGAGGAGGCAAACCCCCGGGGGGCCCCCATGGGCTGGGGGCGCGGGGGACGCGGAGGCAAACCCCCGGGGGGGCACTGGAACGGGGGCGGAACGGGCTGGGGAGACGCAGAGGCAACCCCTGGGGGGCACTGGGAGCGGGGGGGAGCATGGCCTGGGGGTCGCGGAGGCAAACGCGCCGGGGGCAGGAGGCACGGGGGATGGGAAGAGCGTGGGGGCACTGCCAGGAAGAGGCCAGAGGGCACGGGAGGCGCACAGTGAGGAGGGGTCAGGGATGCAGGAGTATCCCGGGCGGGCGGGCGGGCGGACTCGGGTCGGACAAGTCCCCCCTCTGTGCGGACCCCCCGCCCCCGGACTGTCAGTCAGGGGCAGCGCCCGCCCGGTGACCGTTACCCGTCTGAGCTTCTCCTCCATCTCAGCCTCCGCCGCTTGAATTTCGCCTCCTTCCCGGCAGCCTCCGCGCACTGCCGCAGCCAGCACTGAGGAAAACGAGGCCGCTAACGGATGACCTCAGTGCCGCGGGGCTTGCTGGGAGTTGTAGTTCGCAGCGGGTGTCCGCTCTCAGACTCCGCCCCCTCCCTAAACCACGCCCAGAAGGGACTGACAGGCTGGTGGCAGCTCCCCTTGTCCTAGAGACAGCACACCAGGGGCCTGGGCTGTGACCCTCTGTCTAAAATGAGGGGCCTCACCTTTCTCAGCCTGGGCAAGAAGAATGTTGCAGAATTCGCAAAAGCCCCATGCAACCTTACAGTACAATAACCAAGACCCCAGCGGGGAACCTATCACTGTGATGTGTCGACACAGAATCATGAAATCTGTCACCATGTCAGGACAACATGGGTCGTCTCCCCCGCTCCTCTCCAAAAAAACCCACTGTTGTATCACAATGTATTGATGCTGTCAGGAAACCCATCACTGTGTCTTGGCGTGGTGACATGGTGTCCCAAAATCTTGTGATTGTACCATAGTGTCATTTTCAGGAAAACATCATGTCTTATCCCAGTGACACAGTGTCAAGAAAACCATCACCATGTTGTTATTCATACTGTGATGACATACTTTTGTTCTGAGATTAGGACATAATGTAGTTAAAAACTTACCATGTTAAAAATAATATTTAAAATGTTACCATGTAACGCCACTTCCACTCAGTCTTAAAAAATAACCACTATGCTGTTATATGTGATGATTTAATTCTATAAAGAAATCATGTTGTGCAAAGATTACAAGAAAAAAGGAACTGATATTACTATGTATCCACACAACTTAGTAAGATTGCTAAAACTTGATATCAGATCACAATACAATGGAACAATGTCCTGAAAAAATGTCATCATAATATAGGATTTGGACATCTTGAAGAAAATAGCATCACACCATGATATGATAATGCACATCTCCTCAGTAACACACACTAGCCACTATGAACACATCAAACCCATCCTCCTCTCCCTGTACTGCCTTCCCATAGACTATCAAATGAAGTTCAAGGTCTCAGTCCTTTTCTTCAAGACACTCAATGGCCTGGCCCAGGGTATCTGAAAGATCACGTAAAGGTCTGAGATGAGGACTGTTGTCAGCAACTTTGCTCCTCTGGTACAGAGAAACTTGACAGTGGAAAAGCTCACCTATGCAAGACACAAAGCTTTCTTTGAGGC